>NW_024705124.1:0-9114 GCF_018977255.1 Callorhinchus milii
CCATACCACCTCAAAAAGAATGTGGTATACTAATGGCTTTTTGAATAACAAAATACATCTTAAATACGAATGGCTAAATTAACAAAAACTGTACCTTCAATGTAACAGTTCGGCTCCAAACACGCTAATCCGTCTTTGGCTTTTACTTTCTGGAATATCGATTTCCTTTTTAAACACAGTTCACCGCTTAAAATTTACACACAATCTATTTTGGAACACAGTACACATGTGCCACTACGGCATCATTTGCGGCCTCCACTTGTAACAACAGGTTGAGAAATGAACTCCGTGCATTCCACGTGTTTTTTTCTGGCTCTGCAATGCAGTTGGATTCGGAATAATTCTGAACACCGCATTATTTTATATTGGTTGAATGAGAAAACATTATTCTGGAACATTATTTATTTGGTGTTCATTTTAACTATCATTACAATTCTAAATATGTCCAAACGTTCCTATTGCAGTACGTGATAAACAAGATTTTGAATCTGCTGTGCCTCAGAATATTTGGTGTATATGCACAATGTGCTATTCAGGGTTTTAAAAAAAAATCTGCTCATACAAAAATATAATCAAATACCAAAATAAATGCTTATTTATGCTGTATCACTATCATGAAGCCGTCTACATATCAGTTTCAATAATATTTAATATAAACTTAAAGCACAAAACATTTGCGCCCTGTAACAATTTGACAAGTACTATCTGCAGCGTACATTTGGATGTGGCCACAAATCTTATGGAAATAAAATAAATGCATGTTATCATATTCATTACGAGATGTGCAGGGGTCGCAGAACAATGTTTGCATTGCCAAATCTTTATAAATGGTAATAACCGCACCATTAAGTGTGCATGTAGAGAACAAAACGGGTGCAAAGTGTGAACGGGAAAGTCACTGCGACAGCTGCACTGCTCCAGCAGGGAAGGGGCTTGAAGGAGGGGTTACGTTTGGTGGAAGCGCATGCATTACACGAGGGCATAGCTTATTCTTATTCCGTGATGTTGTTATACAGACTGCGACGTACACAGAATACCAAAAGCCCTCGAACCCCATGACCGCCTCTCTGGGCAGCTCGAGCAAGTTTGAAAATACCACAAAGCCTCTACATTTCACGGAACGTTTTCAATGCCTTGTAACAAAACGGGCCTTACGTAATTCAGTATTTTATTATACTGTCTTTAAAAAAAAGAAAGCAAGTGACGCTATTCACGTCTGTATATTATGGCTCTAAATGTCACATGACAAGGGTCTGCAACATGTCACTGTGGAACTTTAACACTGTGTCCGTATGTGTGGCTATTGCTGCTTTGCACACATATTTGAATCATTGCCATAATAAATTTGAGGTTAACAAGGGCAATGCACACAAATTCTAATTTGCACACTCCTTTAAAAGCCATTCATTGAAGATGCTCTGGCATGACAGCTGCAAGCACTGGAGTCAACACAGAAACATCTCCAATCGACCTCTAAAAGCTAAGGAAGAACAGGGTCCTATAATTTTCATTAACCACACACAGGCATTAACAGAAACATGACACCTTGCCTTGTAGTGACGTTATTTGTGACGTGACGTTTCACTTTGGCATTTGCGAAGACACGAGCGTTCGGCTTATCGGCAGCAACACATACCCATGAACACACGCATGGATGAGCGTATGCGGGCTCGAGAAATGGACATGCAGTGCTGGTACAAGCAAGCCAGGCATTATGGCCTACGTGTCAACTTTCGATTTTAAATGCAATGCAAGTTTCTCTCAGACACAGATGTGTTCATATATACATTCATTCATGTATCATTATGAACAGGTGAACACATATACTGGGTATATACATCAGAAAATGTCCATGAAATGTCATGGGTTAAATCCCCCAGGAAAGACTGCCCTGAATCACTGTCACCCACTAAAGAAGACAGGCAGTCTTTCTGGGGACCTTACAGAACTGCCAAACCTTGCAGACATGCAGAGACACATGAGCATACCAGATACAGACACACACAGATACAAAGATTAAGACACATAGATAAAGACCCTCACCCAGTAACCTTCCAGCTGTTGGGAGAAATGAGATAGCAACCACCTATTAAGACCAGGGGGGTGTTTGGGCCACCATACCTGGCTGCCTTTGTCTCCCAGGTACTGATGTTCATACACCACACTAGGCACAAGGCTGAGTTGCTCTCAGGGGGACCAGTAACAATTATGTAATTTACATCAATGCTGGCCATGGATAGGAATCAAACTTAGGTGGCTGGGTTTATAACGCAGCGCAACAACCACTGCGTCACCGCTCCACAAATACAGATTACGCACAGATGCAGACAAACACACATGCACACAGATCCTACGTCTATAGTCTTATAAACCCTGGGGGCAAGCACTACCTGCACACACATAAACAATCACACGGAGATGGCACACGCACAGACTAAATAGGTGTGAACCTGTGTAGTCATACCTCGGGCAGACAGCTTCTTGGTGTTGATGATCTTGGCTGCAAACTCTTGCCCAGTGCTCACCTTCACACACCTGCGGACCACCGAGAAGGCTCCCTGTGGACAGCAAAGACAGGCAGCTCCGATCATCATCACCAAAACCACTATTAATGTCATCATGACTGGCTGTTATAGAACCAAAAGTGCATAGGTGCAGACAGAAGTGAGGCAAACAGAACTCAAGGCAGCCAGTCATTAACTTAACAAGGACGTATCAATGAGTCTCAAGACTCCTTTTCAGGTCCTCCTGGGCGTATTCCACTCGGGGTTGTTGGGCATATGAAATACTAAAGTTACATATATTGTACTATTACAATATTGACCAGCAGCACGTTACATTATTAATTCTGAGTTTAAGAATTAAGATGCTGGTTGAAAAGCATGTGTAAAGAAACTGGAGTACCCAGAGAAAAACCACCACGCATACAAGGGAAAAACACTCGCATGTCATGCAGATAGATTAAAAATTCTGATGTACTGCCATCTCTTAGATAGCTCAAAGCCTAAGCCTAAAACACATGGCATTTACCAAGCGAGTCTCCTATCCACGTACTAATCAGGATTTATCATTATGAGCTTCTGAGATGGGGTTCATTCAGAGTGATTTGGTTAAAAACAGGTTTGGAAAACGGAGGCAAATAGACACAAATGCAGACGGATTGACACGTGGAAAAATTAACAGGAAAACGAAGCTGACAGGTCATGATGACAAGCCTCGAAGATAAAAAAACAAACAAGGGGACATGCGGACAGGATGACAAGCTGATACGACAGGTGGACACAGGTCTAGCTGGATGACGGACAACTCTAACATGCAGAACTGATGGGCACATTGACAAGCAGGCTGACAAAACATCACACGCGGAAGACTGGCACAAATAGGACGCTCAGGAAGATAGCGCGAGGCACTGTGGAAGGGGAAAGGCAGCCAGCAATGGGATATGATGAGAGGGAATAGAGAATGACAGGAGGCGATAGTGTGGAGAGAAAAATTAAGCTGGTGGATGAGAAGCAGGCTGAGGATAGTGAACACGAGTTAAAGATAGTGCAAACGCGAGATGAGAGGTGATGGAGAGGAAGATGTAAATTGAAAAGAGGAAACAAAAGCTGGATATGAGGAGGCTAAGGGTAGTGGGGGGGGGATGAAAAGACTGAAGATATCGTATGGAGGAAAGGAGGCGATGGGGAGGAAAAGTGAGGGCGAACGACGTGAATTGAATCGGCATGACGAGAACTGGAGATGAGGACGAGACCGATGAGAGTAGCGAGGAGAAACCTGGAGTACCCAGAGAAAAACCACCACGCATACAAGGGACGAACACTCGCATGTCATGCAGATAGATTACACATTCTGATGTACTGCCATCTCTTAGATACCTCAAAGCCCAAGCCTAAAACACATGGCATTTACCAAGCGAGTCTCCTATCCACGTACTAACCAGGATTTATCATTATGAGCTTCTGAGATCGGCTTCATTCAGTGATTTGGTTAAAAACGGTTTGGAAAACGGAGTGTGAGATGGGAGCATACACAAGACGAGAGGGTGATGGGAGGGGGACACAGGACGTGGAGATGTAACGAAAAGAGGGGTAACGACAGCTGGAGATCAGAAGAACAGACCAAAAGTCACGAATGTTAAGACGAGGCCCTCACACACGTCCGAGGAGGGAGATATGAAGTAGACGACAGTAAGGAAATGGAGCGGCGCATGGAGAGACGAGGCGATTAACGCATTGGAAAGGAGATGGCGATGCTGAGCAGATGGCGTCATGGTGTTAGAGAGAAGATATGGAAGAGGAGAAGATGTGGAAGAGGCGATTTGGCCGTGGAAAGAGAAGGAAGAGCTGGAGATGGAAACGAGAGACCAAATAGAGACGCAGGCGGAGGTGAAGAGAAGGTGGCGATGACAACGATGACCGTGCGGGTGGTGGTCACGGTGGTGGAATGATGATGACAATGTCGCGTTTGTATATTATCATTGTCATCACCGAATTATTCGTTATTTTTATTTTATTTATATCGCAGAAATGGCGGCGAGGCAGGCGAAAACCCACGGCACGCCCAGCGGATGAAGCTATCCCCCAACGAAGACATTAGCAGCGTGTTTGTGTATTAAAGCAAAGACACAAAGGACGTACATTGCACACACACACACGATCACCCCCCACAAGAACTCAAGAAGGGTGTCATGACAACTGCTGTCAGCGAGCACCTATTAAGGCCAACACACAACACGCGGTCATGCATCAGCATCGACGTAGCTTTGACGACAAGTTACTAAATCTGTGTACAATGTATACGTGAATGGACATCACCGACACATTAGATTCGCGGATGATGACAGCCGCAGCAGCAGCAGCGACCATTGCAACCCATTGGAGCACCACGACCCACCGCCGATGTACGCGCAAAATTCTCATCAAATGCACCGGCAATCGTCGTTAACGATAGCGCACAACACACTCAACAAGCGACACACAAAGAGGCTGTCACTGTCGTGGTTTACTCACTTGCCCAGCTCCTCGTACAGCTGATACTCGTCCGTGAAGCGGGTGCATATCGTCGTCGCCATGTTTGCTGTGTGCGCAAGGCTCTGTCGCGCTCCCTTCTCCGCTCCCTTCTTCCTCTCTCTCTCTCTTAGCTCTCTCCTTAGCTCTCCCCTTTAGCTCTCCCTTAGCTCTCCCCTTCTCTTTCCTGTCTCCCTCCTCCTATCCCGTCCGCTCGCTGGCGATCTTAACTCTCCCCCTTTGCTCTCTCTCTCTCTCTCGTTCGCTGTAGCTCACCCACGCCCTCTCTCTCTCTGCCGATATCTGGTATCGCTTCTGGCGCTCTCCTTTAACTCTCCCCCTCCTCTCTCCCGCTCTCCCTCTCCGCTCTCTCTCTCTCTCACTCCCTCCCTCTATCTCCCCACTCCTCTCTTTTCACCCCCTCTCTCCGCGCTCTCCCTACCCCGCTCTCCCTCCGCTCTCCCTCCCCCCTCCCCGCTCTCTCTCCCTTAACTCTCCCCCTCACTCCCTTCCCCTCACTCCCTCCCCCTCTCTCCCCTCCCTCTCTCTCTCCCTTAACTCTCCCCCTCACTCCCTCCCCCCTCCCCTCTCTCTCTCCCTTAACTCTCCCCCTCACTCCCTCCCCCCTCTCTCCCCCCTCACTCCCTCGCTCTCTCCCCCCTCTCTCCCCCCTCACTCCCTCCCCCTCCCCTTTATATTTCTCACTCCTGCTCCCCGCGCTCTCCGCTCTGATATCGCCGCCTTTCTCCCTCACACGACGCTCTAAAAATTTAAATCTCTATCCACACCCCCCACCCCAAGCACGTCTCGCCAAATAACGTATCAGTTTATAATGTTATGAATATTTGTTTTATTGGTTTAAAAAAACACATCAAAAAAATTTAGTCTACGACGTGGTTCGCGCTGCCGCCTCAGAATTACAAATGCACATGTATTATTAATAGTAACCGTAATTAATATGAATCATCACTATCAATTGTGAAAGCGATTATAAAATAAGCAGTCATTACGATTATAACGATAAATACGATTTTAAAAAAGGGTAAGGAGAACAGTGATGATGATAAAATAAATAAATAATAAAACGACAGCGGCCGTCGCTTGACAAGGAGCCGCGACCCCTCGCCGATTGCGTGCAGGGGGGGGGTCGATGCTCCTGACGTCACACAAAAGGGCGTGGTCACAGTTTAGGGGCGTGGTCATCGGGCGTGACGTCACTCGGTGACCGAGGCGCGCGCTGGGCGGGGGCCGGTTGCGCGCGTGGAGTCACTCGTGGGTGGGGGCGGGGGCTGAAGGGCGTGACGTCAGTCAGAAGTAGGACGTGACCAAGCGAACGGGGAAGGGGCGCGGGGATATGTTGTGACGTCATAGAGAAAGGCGTGGCCACACTGAGGAGCGGGCCCCGCCTCTGGGAGGTCGGGGTCCACGTCCTGAGTGACGTGCCACGAGGTGCGTGCAGGTGGTTTCGGTCATCGGGTCCAGCTTTATTGATCACATACCCATGCATGAGATTATTTGTTCCCGTGTCGCTGTCTCTCTCTCAGCTTGTGCAAATGAACAACAATGTAAACAGCAGCAACTATTTTTAAAAAATATATACAAAATATTCAAAACTAAATAAAATCGCCGTGCAGATGATAACAGTGACATGTGTATAGCAGGAATAGGGTCCCCTGCGGGTGAGCTTTTTCATGATCTTGATATGCAAAATGTTCTTGTTTGGTCAATGTATTGTGCAGTCGGTGGGGAGAGGGGGTGTGAATGGAGGTAGGTGGGGGGTGGGGCTTGGGCAAATATTGCGCGGGGCTTTGTTCAGCTGAGCATCCGGATGGCCTGGGGATAGAAGCTGTCCCTAAAGCGGTTGGTGGTAGCCGCAATGCTGATGTGGCCGGGCTTCCTCTTGGATTGTTTCCTGATGAAAAGGCCATGGCAGCACGCCACCTGTGACCCGCTGGCGGACCGCATCGCCCTCTGAAGGCTCTGCCCGTCCCGTTCAGTGCAGTTACCCTACAAGGTGGTGCTGCAGCCAGTCAAGATGCTTTCATTGTGTACCTGGTGGTGGGCATGTTATTATAATAATTACATGTATATAGCGCTTTTCATTTTAGACATAATTTACTATATAAGCGGGTTTAGGTTCAAGTTGCATTTGTTGAAGCGGGTGAGAACTGAAAGAGGACGGGATGAACCTCTAATTTCGATTTAAAGCTTTCGTGACTGCAGGGATTCATATTCTTGGTTCTTTCGGTACCGTCACGTAGAAGGGAAATAATAAAATAATAAAAATAAAACAACATTCTCACGACGATGATTGCTTGTGTTGCAATCGAAACGTCGTGGGATGAACCTCGTTGGTAAGAGCGGCACCAAAATGACAAGCGAAATATTTTTTTTCAAAAAGCACAAAAACGCAGGCGGAGACAAAACAATGAAATAGGAATCAGCATACACAACAGAGGTGCAGAAGAAACACAAACATACTGCATAAACATGTCACACGTTCAACTTTCAAGCATTCTCTTTGCTTAACCACGTGAGAACTGAAGGGACCAGGATGGTCTCATTTGCAAGAGTGGCATTCGTCACGAGCACCACAAAAGCTAAACAAACAAAAAGTACAGCAAATAGAGCAGTGGCGCAGTGATTAACGCCCCATTCTCTGAACCGATGATCTGGTTTCGATTGCCAGCCACGGATGACATCCCCCCAAACAACTCCGCGAATTTATATGAAACCAAAAGGTAAACTATGTTCTTGTAAAGTAACGATCTGCCCTCTTTGTAAGTCAGGATCGCGATTTCAATCCGTGTTGTTTTACCATAGGGTTTGGATGGGTATAGTGAACTAATGACGTGTGTATACGAAAGGAAAAACGTCGATTAAAAAACGCGTGATATTAAAATACGCATTAATCCTCGAATCGATATATTTATCGTCTTACTGGATAATTAAACGGGCGTGGTTGGCAACTGAAGCGCGTGGTTTACTCGGGCGAAATCCATCACGGCCATGCGCTCGTTCCCAACTGGAACGTCACGCTGTCCACTGCACACGTCCACACGTGTGTTTGTTTGTTGAACTTCTTTCGCACCGTACCTAGCCAACCGTGCGAAATGTAGGTGTAGCAACCACACATACAAGGCTAGGGCATTTAAAATGTTTTGCTTAAATATTTCATGTATATTCTTGGTTCTTCGGTAAAGTCACGTAGAAGGGAAATAATAAAATAAAATATTAAACCATACACTTCTCACGACGTTTCGACTGCAACACAAGCAATCATCATCAGGTGTGAAATCCACAGCAATATTTTTTTATTTTCTTGCTGTGGATTTCACACCTGATGATGATGTGCTTGTGTTGCAGTCGAAACGTCGTGAGAATTTTATTGTTTTTATTGTTTTAATTTCCCTTCTACGTGACTTTACCGAAAGAACCAAGAATATGAATCCCTGCAGTCACGAAAGCTTACATAAAATGTTCATATGTTGAACTTCTTTCACACCGTACGCAACAATCAGAGGCGTTGTGGAGAATATCAGTCGCAGAACACAGCAGATAATACTGCGGTCTGATTAAATCTGACTGCTGATGAGGCACTGAATAACGAACCCGTCCAGAGTTTGCTGTGTCAAACCAATGCTGATCTGCAGAAATGATGCACTCACAGAAGGATCACGTGGTTTATTGCATGTGTAAATGTCACTTATTGACTTGGCCTGTTGTCTGTTTATATTCTTTCAAATATTCGATGGCACTCTTCAATGCGCCCAAGGTGAAACATTTGATCAGTAAAGCACTGGGCCAGGAAAGCCCCCTTGTGTGATAACTGCAATTTTTTTTCCGGAACCAAATATTTATTCCGGGCACACGGTTTGTTTTCTTACCCGAGCAGCGGACCGCGCAGACTTCCGGAAGGCCTAGGAGTCATGGGTGAGGCCTGACGGAACGACGGCGTTGATTTAAAAGCGAGAGGAAAACAACAAAGTTAACAACAATAAACAACAACAACAAAACACTCGGCCAGCGGTGTGACGGACAAGAACAACACGACGGGAGCGGAGAATGGCGCGCGACTCCAGGTACAACAACAGTTTCGACGTTA
>NW_024705124.1:9144-71410 GCF_018977255.1 Callorhinchus milii
GCTCCATCGATCTACGGTGCGTGAATACAGTGTTAACGTAACAACCGGACAGGCCTTTGGACCTGGCGGAGGAATAACAGGACGACAGTCGAAAACTTTGTTGTGACGACGCATGAGCCGCGGGGCCGAGGCCCTGAACGACGCACTTAGGATAACTTGAACGTTATTGCGCACCGGTTCTAACCGGCTAAATAGGGTGACCCGGGAACCTCGCGACTCCAAGTTAGACATATGGTAAACGCATAGAATGGTCCGGAGTAACGCATAACAACCGAGGACAACGATTATGACCGGTGGTGCAGAGAGAGCGCTGAATTAGGGGCGCAGGGAAAGCGGTGAATAGGGGAAGGCCGAGAGTCGCCTATACCGAAGGAAAGTACGCTCAAAAAATATGACACATACATGTTGCTCGCCTGCTCACTCTCCGGACTCGTCGTACGGTACGCTGAAGGCCTCATCAGCTATCAAGATGAAACGCCACCCGTTGAAGGGGCCGTGGCGATTTGGGCATTCAACGCGGAAGAGTAATCGCCGGTCGAGTGTTGGAAGCCCGGGGGCAATCCAATTAGGCCGCCTACTGGACTGTCTACCGAAGTATCCACAGATTGTCGAATTCCACTAGAAAGTCCAAGTCTGGGTGCCCGCCAAAGAAAGGGAGCGGGCACGGGAGTACGCCACACTACCCGCTTACGCCGATAAAAACTGAGGAGTCGCCCATAAGCGATGTGCGCCTATCTCCAACAGAAGCTTATACGCTTACTCAAGTCTTAAAATGACCACGGGCCAGAGCGGAGAATGTCTCGCGCAATTGATAACGGGCTTAGAAGGGGATGAATGAACACCTTTTCGATTGGACCCGGTTCGCTCTAGTCCCCGCTATTAAGTACAATGATTACTTACAGTTGGCGCCATCGATATGTAAGAGGCCACTGTGATGTTGCTAGCGACGGCTAGCATTTCAAGTGCATTTCCGTGGGGTTCACCCTATTAGGTATTGTCCTAGGATCTCCAGCAATACTATGGCACAAATGTACATAACGATGTCTACGGCTCCACGTATTGATCACCACAGAGAGCCGTTCCAACGCGACACATGGCATACTATGGGAGCTTGTTGGATTCGCTGTCACGACATACTGCCTAACCTTGTGAAGACGCCGTAAAAGTTCAAATGGTTCTTGTCTTGCAGCCATTCGTTACGAAAGGGCACCAAGCAGGCATTCACGGGTAAATCTCGCCGTCATCGGCACATCAGGCCATGGCCAAGTTACGGGTTTACCCACGCTAACGCTCTTATGTGGGCCCTAGGCCTACACGTCGCACACTCCGGACCGGATCTAAGAGTTTGCCAATTTCCAATCTCTTGCCCTCAGTGGACTCGATCCGTATTCTATAGTTGGCCCCTTCTCCGTCGGTCGCATGGATCTTGTGTCAACCGCGTGGGTAGAAGAAATTACCAGTATGTTAGGTATCCACCGATATAGAATCCTACCGAACGAACTCTTCCCATAGTCGGTCCTACCTTGGTTAGTTGTCTCTGAGGTATGAGCAGACCGCGGGACTTTCTTAGCTCGCGAAAGCCCACGGTGATGAACCCTACGGTAGTCGAGACGGCTGACAGCGGAACGTTTGTACTCCTAGCCTTTGACTTCAATGAGCTAGCAGGCAGCGCAGGATGGTCTGTTGCCCCACATCACTCTCATACAGCGGTTGTATTTTCAGCGAAGTTGACACTAACGCCTAAGACTGGTTCAACACGCATCTATTCAATACAGGGTTGTGTTCTAAGGGCGAATCTAGCCAGGAGTCAAGGCGACTGATTCTCAGGATGGGAAAACAGGCTGATGCATGACATTAATGTACCACTAATATCTGTTTTGATACCAGAACGTTACTACCAAACCGTGTTACCCAGTTGCCCGAACGTAGATACCCAGGATTTTAGGCCGAAAGTTAATAAGCGACATTTACGAATTTCGGCTTAGTAAAGACGCAAGCCAGTCTCCCGTACGATGGATTGAATGCCCCCAGAATCATCGGTCCTAGAAATGCTAGCGGTACGGCGTTAGAGTACCTCGTTAATAGTCCGTCAGTGTCTTCACAGCCTTAGTGGATCAACGACCGGACCAGAAACCTACTATGGTGCTTCAGGTTCGAATAGTGGGCATCCCTACCATTGGTTGTCAGTAGTCGACAAAGACCGCCCTACTTCTCTTGCTGTGGTGGCATCTCAGCAGGGCGCCGCCCCGTTGATAACCCTGGGTATGCTTTAAATTCTTTACTAGCGGTAGAACGTTAGTACAGCCTGCCTAGGCGGCTACGCGGTCGCCTGTACCCGAGTGCGACGGGGGTTACGCCGTGTTTATCCACAGTGCGGAGTGACATACGTAAGTGTTTTTCTATTTGATACTTGTAATGTAGGCACCTCCCGTTCTACGAAAGCAAATCATCAGCAACTGGCCAAATTGCTGCGTACCAGATAGACTGTTTTCACACAGCTGTATACTTATGTCATGCCTTGATAGTGGGGTTAAGGTCAGATAAGTCAGCGCTGGCTCCGAAATTCGAATGAGAGATCTGGCGCGCGGCGTCTGCACGATCATGCGCCTCTGGTGCAGTGAACATCCATTGTTGAGGACCTTGGACTGCATGAGACGAGGCACTAAATAGGAGTCATCCCCCGCGCCGCAAAGCGTCTGGCTGATGATTGCGCGGTGATTTAACGTGCTTATGTCTTCCATCAATAGTACTACTCAATATACTATATACAAGGGTCTTAAATGGCACGGCTCGATTTGTCGAGCAGGGCAAAGTTGCCCCTAGCACGGATACACGTTTTTGACTCATACCTTTAAAAGTGAAGAGGGTTCGGGCTATGAGATCAGCATAGTCGAGACGCCCGTCGTGTGAGAATTCATACTACGAACCAGGACAGGTCACTGTCGCAGATCTTCTTTCAGGGGCGCTTCATAAAAGGCTACCAACGGCGATGTGAACGCAGGATAATACAATTCAGCCAAGGACTCTCAGGCGGTAGGGACCGACGAAGTGAGGGCGTGCCGCAACGAGGTCGTGGTAGCTGCGCGGTTCTAAGTACCAAGATGCAGGATTCTGCAGTACACTCGATAAGTAAAGCGGTCCACAGGTAGCCTTGCGATATATCAATGTCTGTGTCAGACGCGAGTCGGTATGTGTTTCATCACAGCCGCAGTAGCCAAAGAGGGCTCGATAAATCCATTTTAACTACCCGAGATCAGATACCCGGGGACAGGTTGAGTGGTTCGACTGCCGATCAGAGTTTAAGAGGATCTATGCTTTCGGGCCATGGTACGACAATAGAATACCGACTTGGCAGACGATTGGCGATACCAAGCGCATTCTATTGTCACAACCGACTAACTTAGCTGCTGCGCACGTTGTCAAAGGCAAGTGGGGGCAAAGTCTCATGTCAGTCCAGAAGCCCCGATTGCTACCGAATCCGTAGTCCCGTTTCTGGGTGGATACGGCCAAGACGGGCCAAAGTGCTAGAACTAACGGCCGGCCGTCCACACTAAGGTGTAGAATTAGGGAGTATAATCATTAGTGGTTGGCCCCGTTTGCCGCAACATGTTTGTAGTAGCACCGGATAATACGACGATGCCGCTGATCTGCACGACCTACCCAAAGTGCACCAATAGGTATGAAGTGATGACCGCTAACAACTCGAAGAGTACCGAAGGTACTTACAAGATCAATGGCGGTCATGTGACGGGATGTCTACTATGATTCCGGTCTGCGTTGCGAGCGTGTAGAAGCGATCCTAACAGAGCACTTGTATTATAGGTCTCGGCGCGGCTGTAGGCAGCGTTGCCCTTAATCTGCTGTAAGAAGGCTGTCACTGCCGTGAAGGGGATTCGTTTTCTGTATAAACCTAACTCTCTGGACACCACCAAGAAGTGTGAGTGCGAATTTACGCATATTCGACGTCGGCCAACCCAGTTACAGCCGGAAGTCTAGGACTGCAGCGATTTAAGGCTCAAGTAACACACGCTACGCGGTGGGCCATATTAGGATGGCAGTCAACCTACAGCCGAGCATGGAGATAACCGCCATTTATTATAGATTGAATAATGATCAACTTCATATCTAAATCAGAAGCCGCCCCGACGTCATGAGGCACAAGCGTAGTAGAGTAAATCAGTGTATCAAACCGACCAGTCCTGCCATTTAGCCAACATAGAACATTGACTTTAGGCGTGGGGCGGGACATGTTAACGTTTTACCCGTACTCATCTTACTCTCATTCGACAATTTACGCGGTACGTTCAAGACTGACTTGCTAGCACGGGTAGCAGGGCTGGGTTAGAATGGCGTTTGAAGGCTTACGTGTAGATTCTAATTCCCGTTTAGAAGGGCAAGCTGGCTGAAGCCGTCCTAAATGTACCCACGCGGTTCGATAGTTAAATGTCAAGGAACCTTTTCATGGGTTAAGACCCGGCGCGAACGAGTGGCGCACGTACTACACAATGGATACTAAGATCTAGACCACTCTGTCGTGTCAAGCTAAGCTCATCAGCCTTGCATGATTTCGACGCTTATAGTGAGTGGGCGTCGATCCAACATCAAACCCGCCATAACAGAGTCTATATGTAACTATAATGTCCCGTTGACTGGCATCCATCCTAAAGCTAGATTGTGAAAACAACAGGAATTGTTACGGCCCTGCAAGAATGGCATTTTCCCGCCTACTAATTACTGTGTTAAACATTGATATATGTGATCTAGCACTCCGTCGGCGCTAGGGTGGCGAACTGGACAATTGGCCTATTTCTTCTCCGAGAGAGCAAAGGTGACCTAACGCCCTGCTGGAGTATGATTGTTGGCCAGGGCCTACGTCACTCGTCCAGTGACAACTTTCGACAAACGGCTTGGATGCGGTGGAAGCTTCGTGAGAAGTGGAGACGAATCCGGTCGTCGTTCAACATAGATGAGTGCAGAGCCGCAACTCTCTGAATCCTCTTGGTCTGATCGGGCAGTACCAGGGACTAGTCACTAAGCTCCGTTTTTCTGGTTTTATATCGGATCTGGTACAGGTCCTACTATCACGGGCGATCGAGTTCTAATATTTATTTCCCCGTCGTCTATTCTTAATAATTCCCTTATGCTGGTAAGATACGCGTCGAAAACTATGCCGATCGCCTACCCCCTCTGCGCTCTACATAAGACAGGCGCCTTTATCAGTTCTGTTTCGAAAATGTATACCCGTTGTTGTTTCATTCCTGTGTCTCCGGGCGATACGAGCAATGATTCGTGACTAACTGGTCAGCGGCTCTATCAAGAAAAATACGCGGAACCTGGTTTTTCTTGCATATACCCTTTTAGCTGTGGTATTGTGTCAGGTGGGGGAGCGCTGACCGGGTGTTGTATGCTGAAGCAGACTTGCTAATTATTGAAGTTTAATACCACTACTGGGCGTATTATTACGAAGGAAACCATACGGGTCGATAATCCGTGGTACAAATGTGCTGGAGATACGCCAGGTCACTATTTTTAACGAGATTCATTAACACGGACAAGCATGTTTCACTTGAGTACCTTGGTTCACACGGAGCTCAGATTCGCTGGATCAGATAATATGGAAGGTAACACGGCATGGCCCTGCAGATAATGGCAGGGTGTCGAAGAACCCGCGCGAAAGGTACTTTATAGGAAAAATATGGCTTATACAACCCACTGTACCATTTGTCATAAGTCGGCCTCAAGGCAGGGATGGCGGGGAGTGAGCACCGTTAAGTAGGGTCTCCCCCACTCGATGTCGCACCTCTTGTTCATGCGCCGTTGGACTACGAACGGGTCCTCCGTGGAGCTTTGCAATTCATAACCCGCAGGCAGATGCAACGCCCCGGCCGCCAGTACGCACGCGTAGTCCACCTGGGGTTGAGAAGAACAGTGGTCAATCCACACCCAAATATCCTCGTAATCCAGTGAACAAGTCGGTACGAATTGACATGACCGTAACAGGAACAACTATCCTCAATGTGCTTATGCAGTCGTGAGATGAAACGGCCAAAGAAAGCATGAGTTATGCCAGACTAGCTGCAGTCACACCGGCAGAATGTGAGCGGCAGCGTGGGAGTAGTGCCGCAATATAAAACCACATTGGAATTTCACTAGTCCAAGTCCGAGTGATATGGACACCCCCCATTTCCAGTACCGATAGCTGCGATTCGTTATCTCTGATCTGAATCCTCCCTAGTCTCAAGGTGTTGGTGGTAATCGTTTACGCGAGCTGCTTGCTGGGGCACCTAAATAATTACCCAATTACGCGCGCTGAATCAGTTTTACCCTATATACGACCATTGGCAATCCGCCAACCGGAGAATAGAACAATACCAAAGAAAGGGGAATCCACGGTAGCAATCGTATTACAAAACTCGTTATATTTCTTTCCGCATTAGTACCGAGGAAACGTTATCCGCGCAATACCCTTTGAGGCTCGTTCACGACGTTCATCGCTGGACATCAGACACACTAAGGTCCATATCCTCTGATGAACGTGACCTAGCACAAACTGTGAGCTTACAACTGAAGAGGGGCCTAGCCAGAGGGGGTGGATTAGGAGCGCAGTCTACCCAGCCGGGGGGCTCCCCAGCTGCTCGTGCATGTCGCATGAAACTTCACGGAACGAAGCTCTGATGTAAACCTACTCTGCCATCTACCGCGAGAACCACATCGAGCGGTCCGGTACCTATGAATATCTAAAACATACGACATACATCGTCCTAAAAGGGATCCTGCAGGCGGAACAGCCCCAATCTGGTCCAGCATAAAATGGAATGTATCTCGCTTTTATTGACCGAACGACCCTATTATGCCGGGATCCCCTTAACATGTATGTCTATGTACGGGGTTTGACCGGTTCTTGATGGGTGACTTTAGCGTCCCGGCACGATAAGAAGACTGAATCACGCTTCATGCGATAACCGGGGATAGGTAAAATGAAGTGGACCTGGGCACCACCATCGGTACCATGCATCGCTAGACCCTCGCTTGTAAGAATATGTCTTATGGGAGGTACCCTCAGACCGATCATAAAGGAAAGGTCTACGCCGGTGACAACCGGAGCAGTCTTTTGCAGGCAGACCGACAACTACTTATATGTATAAGTGTTGGCACGTAGGAGACTGGGCATACGAGCAATCAACTATGGATTAGAAGAACCAGTACCGAAACGTCGTTCATGTAGTGCGTATGGCCCACGCAAGTTCGACAACGTTATTCACTGGCTCATGATATTGTCCGTTTATAGCTATAATACCCTCAGGGCTTGTTGGGATAAGATATTGAATACGAGTTTACTCTACCCCACATGCCCCTATGATAGTGCAGCCGAACTCAGCATCGAATGAGCCAATCTCCGGGGTTATCGTCCCCCCGTTCCAATAACCCGTCAATTAACTGCACATGTTCCGCACCGGGGGTAGAAACCTCTGCAAGCCCCGCCTTCGGGTTAACTATCCGGGTTCATGCTTAGCGGTTATCCGAGAATTTGACAGGTTCCCTAGAGATTGATTAACAACATCTGTAGGGTACGTCCTGGCCCGCCTCTCGCCATGGTTGCTTACATACTAGGGAAGATACGGGTTCAATTACTCATGCACCTCCCACGAATCCCATCAACAATTGCAATGACAAGGGGCCAAAGGATCAGGAGACAACCCCTTTCTATTTAGCAATTGTGGAAGTGAGGATTAAGTCCAATACCGTGGATCACCGCTTTGCTTGTGCTCCACCCCGTAATTCATGTAACCTCAAGCGAAGCCATTGCGGTAATAGATACTGTGAGATGCGAAAGCACCAATTGTATTAAATAACCTAGGCCACTCAAGAGCATTTAAGGACAGAGCCTACCTTATATTACCAGATAATGCCCTTGATGAAGGAAAAACAAGAGATTTGCCTACAGCTTAAGGTCGTGCTCCCACCATTGGGGTCAAGTTTCGTCACACTACGTGTCAAGTCTAATTGCACGTGTGCACGAGTTTGCGCTCCACTCCACTTGTAAATTCAACCTGTAACATCCCGCCGGGGAACCGGAATTAAATAGTCAACAAGGACTACATACAGGATCACCTCTGACGGAAGAGCCTTGATCTTATCCTCATGCAGCGGCCGACGATCATTCAATCTGGACTGAAGCCGAGCGAAATGGCACGCTACCGACTGGCTACAAGTACTATTTAGAAGGCGAAACACCGCAGCTATCGGTCACGCTGGCTTTGACACGGGATTAATTGTGCAATGGTCTGTCTTGTGCGGTACTACCGACAATAAGGAGATTTAAGGGCTCTGCCGTATGAGTCCTGCTCGGAAATCGAATCACATCACGCAACTGGGCCTTTGATCGTAAAGATTATTATCAAGTGTGGAGTAGGCCGGTTACCTTCTACGCAATATACACCAGTCCGCTGTCCCTGGAATATAGTTATACTGTTTGAACGAATTCGTACCGTAGTTGCACAGAAGCCTTGGCTGCTGCGTCCGGAGCTCGAAGGTAACGCCGACGTTCCAAGCCAAAACCTCAAAGACATGTGTTATAAGTTCTCGGTTAAAATACCGTCATTAACCCGACAACTGGCGAAGCTCCTGGCATGTTGTGCTCAAACCGTAGTTAGCGATTTGGTACACTGGCGGCAGCACTCATCTGACCCTGAACGCGTGTAGTTGTATGGTCCAGTTGGTAAGTAACTGTCTTATCCAAGCGATCACCACAACCGTGTGTCGTAGCCAAACCGACCAATACCAGTTATGTGCGGAAACACGGGATATCCTTTCTCTGATGATACAACTTGGCCGAATGACAGCTAAAGGACGTCGAGTAAGAAACATGGTGAGACGTCACGTCCTATAGCCATCGGGTCTCCCATGCGATAATACTAGGCACCTCAGAACGCACTCGCCTAGCCTCTAGTATACGCGGCAAGACTATTGAGTGCATGATTACCACTATTAATTGGGGAAATTTAGCGGCCCTAGTGCATAATAACCGCGTAGTCAACGTTGCCAGCATATCCCGTGTGTAGTTCCCACGCCTAGGAAGCGACTATATTAAAGGTGCGATCTGGATCAACGTCATACTAGGGAGCGAGCTCTACTGCTGTTAGAGATTAACTGAATGTGACTCGTGCATGCGTTGACCGCTCGTGAGCGTGATGTTTTGTATACTCTCCTAGACTACTCAGGCGAGATCCCGATCGAGCCACGTCCATTAAGCAACTACTAAGAGTCATCGCGTGTTGATCTTGACCTATTTCTGAATAATGAGGTGTGCGCATCGTCTGCTGCCGAGTTTATACCAGATTCGCGGCCCGCCGGGATCAAAAAAACTCAACTACGTTGACATGAGGGCGAGCAATCGACGACGGTAGGGTAGCACGGATGTCTTGTCATCCAGGGTGCACACTGAAGCGCCTGGGCTACACCGATCATATGTACTTTACGACGCCCCTGGTGATTTCCACACACCGACGTTCGGACTGTCTGCAATTTGGTTTTCAACTCTTTGGCGCCACAGTCAGCGTTTCGCAGTCGACCGCAGTAAGAATCAGAACTGAGACTTTAGTTTTGATGACGTATGGTGTGTGCAACAGTAATCTTGATGGAGACACCTGAATATACCCGCATGCAGCCTATGCGTTTAACAATTCATGGTCGGAGATATCGCCCATCGATATGTTTTATCGGCGTCGAAAAGTACGACAGCCAGACACAGGGTGTGAAGATTCAAAGATAAATCACAGCCCTGATAGATTTAATGGCTAGAGGCTTTTCGGTCGTAAGACTCTGAGCCTCAATGTGACGTATACGAGATAATATATAACACTTTCGTTGAGTGCTGGCTTCAACACGCGACCGGTTGACCGTACTGAAGGCCACAAACAGAAGCTAAGACAGTAATCGGTGCGGCCTTCCACTTGGGAGCCTTGCTAGTTAGCCCCCGATGTTACTATTTGAAGAGTCAGGACGTCCGACTAGCATGACCGTGATAATGCTCCAAGCGTAGCATTCTCTTGGTCCTTGTCCAAACGGCATGCCTCTACAGTACATAGCCGTATATTGCAAACTCCTAAATACACAGCGGTCGGAAGGGGAGACAGAGGGTTTTGGAGTAAGGACGAGGCTTGGTCCGAGCAAAGGTGGTCTACGCTCTCTGATGTGCTACGAACACAGAGTGGTAACCCATTACGTATTTTGGGCCTTCCCGAAGCATCAAATTAGTGGTTCATATGCTCGCGTCTAATCGACTGAGGTCCTCTAAGACAATTTGGGTTGGAGGTAAGGCCTTAGTGATGACTGAGCGGCCGCTGGTGATCGTGCGAATGATCAGGAGCAGACGCCCTATAGAGTTGGGGCAAGATCACAGTATGGATTATCCCAACGCTGGTCCGTAAGTCGCTGGTTTTGGACTTAAGCGTTTCATAGTGAGCTTTGAAGATCGACTCATTTGCAGTAGCATTCACATCACGTAGTCGACGGGGGCTACACCCACGCGGTACGTTAACAGGGAATTATAGTCTCGGAATAAACCTAAGGAGTAGAAAACCACTTCCCTATGTTGATTGAGTGGGTTCTTGACTGCTAAATGTTCCTATACTTCTTACATGCCTGGTGTAAATGAGCCTCACCGTTCACAAAACACCTAGCATTTATAACCTGCTCACGCAATGCGAGCGATTGTGCTAAAGATATTGAAGATAACCCCGCCGGTTTGGCTTGGTACACGCGTGATCTCGCCGATGAAGGTCAAGGCGTTGGCTCAACATGAGCGTGAGAGTCTGGTATTCCCTCGGGGGTGTTTCTAAGAGGGCCCAAGCACAAATCATCCAGCACCAAGAACGTAAGGTAAAATAGCTCTGTGATGCAGTCTGCGCGTCTGAGAGTTCTGTAACGAGGAGATCTGGCATATAGGCTCGAACTGCTAATTTAGCAGCAATGAGAACAATGCGGTCAAGTCCGCATGGCAATCTGATGGCGGACCTCAGGATATAAGAACGGTTCAGGTCGACGGATACAGTGGTCGGATGCCTGGTAGTGCCTCCCGTCGCACCACTCTCGGGGGCAAGCAAGCCCCCGTGACAAATCATGAAGATCGGACTCGATCGAAAGCCTAGTGGTTGTTTCCACAATAGCTTTGTATTTTATCCGGTTACCCCTAGTACAATTGTGGTTGACGCTTACCATCCGGACGGTACTTATATAACGGCAGTGGCGCACCTAAGATCGTCTGCGTTCTTCGCTCGGCATCTGGCTGTCTCCACCTTCGTTACACTACAGGAGGGGGGTGATGAGGAAGACTAGTGAACGGGTCAGACTGGGTCAGTAGTGCATAGGATCCTATCCGAGGCCGAAGTTTACTCGGACACCCTCTATACCCCGAACTTAGCTCGGGGCAGAGATCTAGTGCGTCAAATGAACGTTGCGGAAAATGCTAGCTGAGATCGGTATCCACGAAGAATATGCCGGCATGGCGGTAAATGTGCTGTGGCTGCGCCCAACACCCAATTAAGGTAAGCGACACAAACTCAGTCCCGCGTCGGGTAGACTAAAGTGCCTACGCCTCATCATGTGTGGTCGCGTCTTAGTTTAAGGGGTCCGCGCCTATGTTCGCCCCTATACCTTAAAGTAGACATGCCTTGATGCTGAAGTAAGTGATGAAACCAATGCACCTCACACTTAAAGTCGCCCCTGGACTCTTCACAGGAAGGGATCATTCAGTGTACTCTAAAAACGACGTTAGTTTCGAGTTGGCAATACCGTTATCGGCTGAGGAGCAGGATCTCTGGCTCGACTTTTGACCAGGCAACGAGTACAGGCAGGCCTCAGGCAAAACTAGGGCCGTCAGCTCAATGTGATTGTGTCGTCCCGCTGCGCTATCCCCTGTGTAGCGTCGGTTGTGTTCATTCGATTTTTAGTACGTGGTACGTGACATACATGATTGGCCGTCCACCCGCCCGGGTTCACCTTCATAATATAACGATCTAAGGATTTTTCGCCGCTTGGAAGAGGTCGTAGAGGATCTCTGTTATACCCAAATGACCCGTGACCTGAAGATAAGAATCCTCTGAGCCTTAGAGTTTCCACGGTTACCTGTTGTCCGATATTGGACTAGTGCACGTCGTTGAAGCGTGCTACTTTAATTCGCACCTAACTGCAACATGGGGAAGCACGCGGCTACAAGATTCTCTACATCGTCTGAAGCTTATCTCCGGGGTGTCCCCCGACGTCGTGAGTGTTAGCTTGGTCGCGGAAATAGCTGTGTATCCACGAATATCAAGGTCGGTTTTGTGGGATCCTGGAGCTCCATTTAAGAGACGCGAAACGCTTTCTGGCAATACAGAAAGTTAGCATGCGCAATTAAAACCGACCTCTGAATAGCCGTCAGACGCATCATAGACCTCTATGCGCGGGACCCCTTTTGGGATTGGATGTAGTAGGAACATCTGTATTGTTTCTCCAGATCTAGGGGCTCCGGAAATTACGTTATTAATGAGAACTGGGGAGTGGAATAGTGGTCTTATTCTAGGGCTTAGCTGCGCGGAAGTCGGTTTTGTCCATCTTGAGCCACCAGCGCTGGCAGCAACGCACACAAAGAGCGAGTGCCAGCGGTCCACGATGCATCCCACCCCAAAGATTTTCGGTCTGACCCGGGTACGTTGTAATACTTCGCTGGATTACAACGTTCTTTATGATCAGCCATTCCAACATCGCTTTTGGTGACGTGAAAGGTACTCTCTAATATGAAATAAGGAATTAACTGGAATGTGTACGGGGCCCTATAGTATCCCTTGTTGCGACGGCAACAGGTCATACGTTACCAGCGGAGCCATTGTATAGGGAGCTATAGTCGCGGGGGTTGCGAATGAGATAGTCTTGTTCGGCGCATATGACAATAGCGATCCGGCTCGGCTTTTATCCACAGGGTTCTCCTTATCAAACAGTTGGGACTCGTGAGGTTTAATGCGAACCCTCGTCGAAAGGTGTGCACATTAAGCTGACTAACCGACCCGATATTTGTCAGGCGGAATACCCAGACGTTATGTTTCGCCGCTGTGAAGCGCGTTGCTACCAATCCTGATTCCCGCGATGGGTTCCTGTTTATAATGCGGTTCATTCTAGGAGGTTCGACTCTGACAGTGGTGAAAAAACAGCGCGCCTCTTTCTCTGCCGTAGTCTTTTAAACTGATGGAAGGGCCTTCCGAGACCTTCTTTATAATATTCCGCTCGCAGGGCTATGATGCAGATTTATTGATATAGCGCGGCTCTATCTGCACGTCTTGTTGCACGGCTTACGACACGGACTCTTGCGACAGAGTTGGGATTATTTTTAGGGGAGGATTTCATGCAACGGACCATGCATCAAAGAGCAGGCGTCGCAACGTTGTCCTTAAGAGGTCATAGATGAACGCCGCGGCCTTGTTCCCTCGAGTCGTAATGCAGGAATGGTTGCTTCTATAGCGAACATCCCCCAATCCTTTTGTGCGCGCACATATGAGGTGTATAAACCCGTACATCATTGACAACACATCTGGATCCGATCGTTAGGGACTGGAGCACCGAGATTATCTTTGGGGCACATCTCGCAGCATGCCGGAAAGGAGTTAAGACTCGCACGTTCAATTGACCGATCTAGTAGGCTGATCATAGATTCCGGCGATTCATGCAGGGCACCGACACCGATTGAACCCCTAGCCGCGATGTTCTCCACCCTGGAGTCTTGGAGACCGGATTCTCAAAGCGTTTGGCCCGGCTTCTTCACCCTACAGCTTTCTGCTCAGATCATTCCCCGAAGAGGATTCTTCGCATATCGTATATCGCCGCGTAGTTCACATCTAGGTTCTCAAGGATGCATCTACATGTTCCGACTACAGATTATATCGGTCTTCTCAATCTCTAACAAGTGCGCCCTGCTGCCAGGATCTCGCATCTGTGAGGCAGGGACGCTGGCCGTGGGATTACGTTTATTGCTTTTTGAATCTTGCATAAACATGTTAGCTTTATGTGGAGGGACCTGGTACTCGTTGACGCCTACGGTCAAAGCAGACCGTGGTTGATTTGCAATCCTCTTCGAGCTAACACGCCCTAAGCTCGCTCACGGAGTTGTTTCGATCTACGAATATCCGCACTTGGTCTTTCAGATTGTTTGCCGCATCACGGGAAGTGACCTAAGACTAAGCATCTCTGGAGGATGGCTCTCACTGGGCAGATAGTAAATGGCATTAAGTCTTCGCTTGATCACACAATCTTCTTTATAGGCGAATCTTGAGGATAAGCATACGCTCTGATCGGTTCTAAAAGGTTTATCACCTGCAGAATCAGGCCTAGACTCCTGGATCCAATCTCCGGGTTCCTTACGCGTATGTCCGGGGTGATCGCGGAAACTCGCACTATCTACGATTGGTTGCACCCAGATTTGCATCACCATGAGGTCATGTGTGATTAGGTTCTTTCTTCCGGTAGCACCAGTGGTGGGTTCGACGTTATCTGAGAGCATATTGCAGGGTACTAAGCGCCTCACGGTAGGATAATATAGGAGAGACAACAGAGTTATAGAGGGTCTACTGAAAATCGGTCGACCATGCTAAAAAACAGACCTTGCGTCACACCTATGGAGGAATACGTACTTGTCGGGTCCTGGGTAGCTTCTAATAGAAGTGAAAATGGGGTCGAAGTCGGTAGATACAAAGTCAGACCGGGCTCACTGTTCATGATCGACGTCAAAGGAGAGGTAGTTGTAGAATACGTGCCGGCTGAGTACGCAGTGCCCAGTCGTTACTAGAATCTACACATTGACGAAAATGTAAGTTTGGACCGGTACTTGTAATTTCCGTGACAAATAACATACTAAAAATTATCCCAAAACTATCGGTTGCTTCGGTTCAATACCATCTAAGGACATACATGTATACCTGTCATGGCGTAAACAATCTTCCCCAGATTTTCATCCTGTATAGGCAGATCTACAGGTTATGACCCCTCACGCGCGGTCAACAAAAAGTCGTAAGTTGTAACTAGCAGGAAAAACAAAGACAAAGCGGTGGGTTAAGTGAAAATCAGAGGTGAGAGGTCTTTCACTCCTGCCATGAAATGTCGCGATTCCCCAGATCTTACCCTCGGTATTCGATGCACCCACCTAACTATATAGGAGTTTAGTGACTCGTCATCACCTGGAATATGCGACATCGTTAATAAGAGGAACCAGTCACAACGTCCAGGCGGTTTATCCGCTTTCAGGTGAGTCAAAGCATATGACCCGGTACGTAGGACGCATCAAACGCGCAAATTGGATTCGCCATTTTTCGTTGTTAGCGTCCCTATACACTTACGACGCAATCGACCGCTTGAAGAACTATTCCGAAGAAAATAATTAAGAAAGTATACCCAGTACGAGGTCTGTTGCTCATTAAACAATTTGTACAAGGCGCTTCTGCTAGTACGCTTGTGCTGCTGCCATGAGCCGCGCGCGATAAGGTAGAACCAGACGAAACCATTCTCGCTCTTAGTCCACGCCTCAACTATTGCCGAGTACCAATGTCATCCGGTGAACCCTGGATTGAGACACAAGTGTTCTGACGATGGAATACTTTACAACCAGTCTAGCGCAGTCAAGGTACTTATGATTAGAAGCCCCATGCCGTCTAGCACAACAACAGGTCACCTGACCCCGCCAACTTTTAGGTCAAACACCACGACCATATAATGAGCTAGCGATGATCCGATAACCCTTCGGCAAACCCCGTGATTAACCCGAGCTCGAGCTTACTATACTGGGGGAAGACGTACCAGTGTTACTTAGCATTTGACTAACAACTATTCTGAATCGAAGGGTCACCATACTTAAACCTGCTCCAGAACGAAAGTTTTAATTGTCGCTTGTTCGGCGTACCTTACCTAAATTCTTAGTTTGTCCCCACTTAATACGGTCAGCGGGACCATTCCGAGTCAGAAATAACCCCCCCGGTGGCCGTGTACAATGAACTGTCCCCCTATAAGGGACTGAACTTCCGAGTCTGCCGAATTGGTCGGCCAGTCTTATGCAATCTTTTGAGAGCTGGAAGCCAATACAATGCGAATCGACATATTAAAGTATTAACATATACCCTCAACTACCTTGACGTGATAGCCTACCCACTCCCCAATTAATGTAGCCAGAAGCGGTGAAGCGGAAGACTTTTTGTTTCTAATGCACCCCGATAACAACAGACCTTTGAGGACCAAAATTGGACTCTCACCCCTTCTATTACTCGAATCCGGGGGCGCTACGCACGGCGGTGCTGGGATCAGTACGTACCTGATAACCGGGAAACTCAGTCTCGTTTCTGGTTGGAGTATTTGTTAAAACCCGCATTCCAAGCCTAGGTCAGGGATTGCTAATTCTTATTAAGATGAGTCTCCCTCCAATTCTGGCCTGGGAGTAAAACTTTACGGATTCACGCATCATAGAGGTACAGGACGGCGCTCTGTGATCCACTTTTTTGTGGTCACAATTTATTTGCAGGAGCGACGAAAGCCGTTCATAGACTGGTCTTCATTTAAAAACACGTGTTACTGTAGACGCGACGATGCGCCAACATGTAGTCTTTTTCAAGTCAATTGATGCTGGTCACTGATCTCGGAGGTATACAGCGGCTAGCAACAGGATCGATCCTGTCGCCTGAGTCATCCGAAGGGCGGTAATCGTGCCACCTACGTATCTCTGTTGAGTCTCTTAAGGGTTCCGTTCTAAGATAACTACAAGATGTTCAACGGCGCCCTTTTAGAAAAAACGGTAGGCAGTGCACTGTTCTCGTGACACAGATCTCTCTCGCCAACATATGTCAAATTTGGAAAGTCTGTAAAAAAATGGCACGCTCCCAGCCCGAGTTCAGTCGATTTTGTGCTCAAATCTGGTTGAGAGATATCGCCGCAACACACAGCAAGGCGGTACTGTCGTTCAACTCGATAAGCCACATTGCCTAGTGACACCATACTATGCGAGCTCCAGGCGAGTAGAACTAACCAGTAAATACGCTTGCTGACAGATACGTTGCATAGGTACGTACGCAACGAGAGCGCGGAAGACCCTGGGAGCCCGTGGACTGCGGCGCCCGGTGTGACTTATCCAGCAGTCCATCACCTGCGAACAAGGCGGAGTATGGGGAGACAGTCCCCAGTACTTCACACACACCTGTCCAAATTAATATTGAAAGCTGGAATTCTGGAATTATTGACTATAACGTACCGGGTATTCCAACTCGTAATGGTCTGGTGGAGGTAACCTACGCTAAGATTGCCACTCTGGAATAAGGTAGGCTCCGCACGTAACCATCAACGGTGAGATTGTCCACCATAATTATCACGGCATGAACCTCCATGCTATTTAATGACGGTCGCAGCAGTCTAATATATTCCTTCGTGTTTCATAACACAGAGTCAAAAGTTCAAAACAAGAGCTGGCCGCACCACACCGTTTCAGCGATGACCAGCTGGTAGCACCGGATCAAAGTGTGCTACACAAGGCAACACAACGTTGCTTTAGGAAGGGGGTTTTGGGAAATCGCGCAATCGGGATGCATAGTCTGTCAGTAGCGGCACTTCGCCGCGGGATGGGGAATCGTGGCTTGAAGCATAATAATACTTTGGGCCAGTCACGGGACCCTGCTAGTTTCAATCTGTGTAATTCGAGCAAATATTACGTGGAGGCGGCAGGCTGATCCCACGCCGGTCAATATTAGGTTAGGGGGCCAAAACGTAAGGCACTTTAATAATGGATGACGATCACCACATCACTCAGTCGCTCTAACCCGCAGTCAAAGCTGGTAAAGATAGTGTGAAAATCGGAGTGCGAATTGCGTTCCGTGTCGCTCGCCGAAAGGCTTAAGTCGTCCCGGTCGAGCTACGGCGTGTTGCACCAGATAGGATGCAATAAACAACGAAAGTAACGAGTTAGAGTGGAGGCGTGAGGCGAACTGTCGTTGTCGTAAGACGGGTGGAGCGTTACTAGCTGGTGTTAGTCGTGGATGGGTAATAATAGCACCCGACTGAATACCTAACCCAAATAAGCGGGCGTTCTCTATCGAACAGCTAAGATGCTACTCTGGGTGGTCGCGAACCGGTTTGTCAGTGTTCAACGGTTTTTTCGCTACGTACTTAAAGACGATGTCAATGCGTCCATTTACCTGGGGGGACATAAGGAATCATGAAGTAGGCGGACTACGCCGTTTCTTCGGCATTGCAGGGCCAACAGTTGCCGGACCTTGATTGATAGTGCAACAACATTACAGGGCCAGAGTACTCGTCGATCAGAGGATGAGGTCTGGTACTAATCGCGGCAGGACCAACCTACCATGCCTTCAGATCAAAGGTTCCTGGCGGCACCGCGCTGAGATAGTATGTTTAATCGACATTCCTAAGTCGCCTACTCGTGGCCAATCACAATCGGCCCCATTAATGCCATCCCGCAGTTAGCTTTGTCAGGCGGGCCTCTGATGAAAGCAGGGACGTGGTTTAAGTGCCTCTCGCAGCTGCAAGCCCCATTAAGCTCGGCTGATTGGTACGTAATTCTGACGGATCTGATCCAAATTTTAAGCGCCGCATCGGCGTAGCTTCCGTGACAAATTGTGCTAGTTGTGTGGGCATCAGATGCTCCTGCGCATTCCTTATATTGCGGCTGAGGGATACTCCTGAATCACAGGGAACTGGGCAGTCCTGTCCGGTGTAAGCGTTTAAAATGACATTTCATTATTGAACAATCACCCCCACCAGGGGTTGGACTCGGCTCTCGTGGTAGTGAGCGGGCGGCTGAAGGAACAATCTAAAGCTTACTCTACTTGCATATTTCTTTGTCTCAAACGAGATTGCCGACCACGCGATCCATTGCCATAACAGCAGACGTCGGCACGATGCATATAAGTCAGGGGCCAGTAATTCCCGTTCGTGAGAATGCTTACGGGTATTACATTCGACAAATGGGATTATTCAACCATCGACGGCCGGATGAGACAGTTATACTTGGTCCGTTTACACCCTTCAGGTTACCTTGTTAGGTATAGTCTGGAGAGGCCCACTAGGACAAGGCGAATGTTTAAACCTAGACCACCAGCAACCGCTTGGAACCACGGACTACACCCCGGTCGAGACAGAGGGGAATGAGTGCGAAAAGATTGATTAGTAAGCTTTAAAATCAGCTACAGATCACTGGCGTAGTGTTGATTTATCTGGTATATTGGTCCAACCAGCTTTGCGGACTAAGTGAAGTGTCACGTGTAAATCTGGGATCCACTGCTACGGCGGGCGAAGTGGGTATACTCTCGAAACTATAGAGCATCACCTTGTATTGTTGTGGACCACATACCGGCGGAATGTCGAACTGACTGTTGGTCTTAATAACAATATGGTAAAGACAAATATAGAAAAGTAATGCGTGCGTAGAACAGTGTATGTTTATAGGCGCGGTAGGAAAATATAGAGCCGGTAGTGACCTCGTCTGACGCGGATCCCGGATATAGCCCTGCCCGCTGCTCGGGCTCTTTCCTCACGGACGTGCGCTCAGAGTAGCAGAACTTGGAGCTAATAGCCTCCCGCCCTCTAATTGCGAGCCCGTTGAACTCCGACCTATAGGAAGTCTTTATGAGCCTAATGCTGAATTATGACCCGAGGCAGAAGCCCGCACCTAGTCCTGTTCGGATTGGACTCTTCGTCGGAGAAGGGACGCAACTCCGAAAATGTCAGGCAGGAGCAGAGGGACTAACAAAGGTAAGTTCGCCTAGCGTCCAAGGGGGCGTTGGCAGATTATAATCCTGAGTTCTCAAGCCCACAACTTCCTTTTAGCTTCAAGATGCGCGAAACCCTTGCGTCCACAACTCTCGAGTTCAAAGACACCAGAAGTACCTCGTCATAGGGCTTCGGGTGACCGCTGAACTTGAAGAAACCACAGTTATTGTGATTGTTACCAGCAACCAGGGGGAGATAACAAGTAAACCGGAGTCCACCATTCGCCGTAGTTGACTGTCCGAGAAGACTGATGCAGTTTCTAATTTCGGAGGCCAGAACGCTTGGAATTTTTAGGCAAGACATAAGAATTAAGCCCTCAGACTACCACCAACAGACTTTCTTCAGGGCCTGTCAGTGAGACATTAGGCTCCTCTCGAAGGCCCAACTTAAAACGTAGGCTATGGTCCGATATCCGTCGGATGGAACACAATCTCAACGCCACAACCTTAGCAGAGGGTAACATATCTAGCGGTGCAGGCTCGCATAGAGGGTGACAATGCTACAGTCGCAAGCTCCTGCAGTGTGACCTTTGCCGAAGCCTTGAATACCATCCGTCTTCACTGAATACCTGGTCGTCACGCAATTAGCGAGCTTGGCGTCGCGTTCACGACTTAAATCCTGCTGCTGGCTGCGGTGATGACGAGGAAAGACGTGAATGCGTGCCAAGCATAGTCCAGCGATACGTGGAGGATTTGATCGGTAAGTATGGCTTCAGTCTTTAAGAGATACACCACGTAACTACGAGGACGGCAGCCCCCGCCCAGCCTCCTACCGGTACGACTTCAATTTAACACTGTCCGATATTAGGGTTATCACTACTGCCGACGGCGAAGCTGAAAATTTTCACATCGACCAGTGTCCAGATTTTGCGTTGTGTAGCCTAGGAGGTTCGCAATCTTGACGCCCGTTAAATATAAGCGATCGCACCTATCTGGTACCAGTATTGGCCGTACGCTGGGTCTAGTACCGGCGTATTGCAGGTCAAACCGTTGCGGAGGAGAGCGCGGAGATTTAATTCTTACCTCACCACGGTCGGTGCGCCTCCATGTTGTTACAATGCCCTCGAGTTCTACAATGGCGATTGTCCACTAAGCTTTAAGATTCTTCACGACCCGCGTGCGTTGCCGCTAGCACAACGGCGCTGGACGTTGGGCTACAGTGTTCAGCTCCCCATTTGTCCCGACGTAATGCATGCAGCCCTTACCATCCCTCAGTCTGCACGCTGTGGTTCCAGCAAGAAGATACTGAAACTCCTACATGCGTCTAATGCATACCCGTCGGCAGTCATCAAAAGTATCGAGTTGGCTACCTCATCGTGGGAGACGCCAGAACAGAATGCATGATTGTCTAGCACCCGGAGGAGTTGGTTTATAACCTGGTTCCCAGTAAGAGGTCAAATGTGATTGACCGCAGACATCCTAACACATGTCTGTGTCGCGCCATCGCTGCGTACCAGTCCGCCATAAGGGTATCCGAAGTTAAGGCGTCCGGGTATTAGAACTTTTCAGCGAGTCTACGTTGGGCCGAAGCTTGATACGCCAGTGCCTAATCCTGGCCATTGGGCGAGACGAGGTACGCTGAGTAACTTTCCACCCTAAAAAGTTATGATATGTGGCATGTATTGAGTGGTACAAGTCAAGGTGAATGTGGTTTCCATCAACCTTGCTGCTAAGTTTGTCTGAACTCTCAAATACAAAAATTCTACCCTAGGACGTTAAACTGGGTACCCCTCGCGAAGCGCCCCCGATGTCGTGAGGTATAACATGTGGTCAAGATCTGACAGGTGCGTTGACGTTGGTCCGCTCGTTCTCTAACCCCCGCGTAAAGTAATTAACTGATCCTAAAGCAAGCTTCCACGGGATTCCGGCGGAACGACATAAAGCCACCGAGAGGTTTGGCGTTATTGAACGAGAGGCGAAGTCTGCTAAGCAAACATATTCTCTAGCACAATATTCTGGCGGACGAAAAGCTGCCTCAGTAACGAAAAGATTTGCCTGCAAAGTTATGCGAAAAAAACTGCTAGTAGTACCTTGGAAATAGGATACACCATAAACCGCAGTAGACTAGACTAATATTGCGACTCCATAGGGCTGGAAACGTCGTCAAATATGGCTCTCCTTCGGTTGCCTATAAATTGATAGAAAGGGAGGCGAGTTAACTGCCACCAGATACGTACCATCGCGAGTCCGTGACGCTGTCCAAGGAGAGTTTTTGAAGGCCCGGGCATCACTACTAACCGGGAAGGATCACCCATGGATGCTCCTGTCACAACTATTGAACAGCGTCCTAGTTTCTAGGCATCAAAACTAAATCCTACGCATCTCTCGCCTAGGTTTAATATGATCCTTCTTAACGGATGCGCGACAGCGCTTACAAAATCGTACGCCCTCCCGTGTATGGTCTCCTTCCGTCACGTCCGGCTGTGCTGTTTATCAGAATATCAGTAAATCGAGTTTGATTCTGAATACGAGAATTGTGGCAGGTCGATAATTCAGATAAACTACGAAGGGTAAAAGCCAGTCTGGGTCTATCGTGACCTGTGCACCCGCCGAGACACCCCCACAGGCTTGGATTATGCGGCGAGAGTACACGTAGGCAATTATGCTATCTACGCATCATGCATCATACTAAGGCTCCGTAGTACAAAGGTCATAGCGTCAGTCAGTCTTCCCTCGGGTAATGGTCCGGGGGTAGAGAGGTGCTCACCTTTATACACGAACGCCATTTGATGTAGTAATAGGGCTGTTAACTCGCGACTACAATGTGAAAAATATACCTTTTCGAGAGCGTGTGGATTACTCGCTAAACACTTCTCCAGTTAGAATACGATGACGCTCATATTAAGTTTACGTCAATCCGCCGGACGATAGTAACTAGCCATCCTATACACTTTCTGCGAGACTTAATGTTCTTAAGTAGGTGAGGAGCAACCCGTTCCGGGACGTCAGGGACGCCCTTTGATTACAACGGAGTGTTCAGCAGACAAAGGTTGTACGACACCTGAGCTAGCGTGTAGGAGGTCTCAGAAGGCAGAGATGGCAAGTTCTGCTATTGTTCCTTTCCGGTCCTAACGTTACACTCGACACGGAAGATATGCCACTCAACCTGAGACCCCCGTCAGTTACGACGACGAATAAAATCTAAGGGCAAAACATGGGAAGAAAGGTACGCGGTCCACTTAACCGCGTAGTGCAGACACTCTGGTGACCGAATTAAACTGAATCGGGGGCCACAATGTCAATGGAAATATATGGATGGTGTAGATTTTGCTAATACGATCCTGACGTCCTTACACGTTATCTCTCGGTCTCTTAAAAATAGCTGCTTCCCCGAAGTCCGCCGGGTCTACATCTGTCGGATCTTAATAAGCCCCCGCAGAAGTTTGTGCCTTTAGCTAACTGGAAGGGCGGAGTAATACACCTGAAAATTAGAATATCATCATGACAAGGCAAGGGTGCCCCCTGGGGTCACCAGTAGCGGGAATGCGAGGGTGTTGTTCCTTTAATATCTTTGAATCCACAACACTTATGAGTATACAAGTACCGAAACTGGCATCAACCATCAGGGGATTCCATATTGCGGTCTGCGAATTCCAGCTAGAGACCGCATCCAAACTCCTTTAGGTCGGCAGATGTTACCTGATGGCGATTGCGGCGGCGGTCTCAGGATGGTCGCTGTGGTACCTCAACCGAGAGGCTAAGGCCACTCTAAGCAACTACTTTATGGGTAATATACCTTGTTAACTCCGGGATAGCACGAAGCCAAAGCTGTTAGCAGGATGCCTTCCTGCAGAGCGATATATGACAACGACTTAAGCTATGCGAAACCCAAGAAATTCCAAGTTGATTTGACCGCAAACCCACGTTCAGCGTTCGAACGTATTCCCCCCGATTACGAAACGCCCAAAGCCTCATATTGCAATAAGCCATCGTGCGTGTAGAGTCTTTCGAATCTCTCTATAGAGTGTACCGCGAGGTACGGGAGGACGGTGGAAAACATTGATAGGATTACGTTGGGGTATCGGGAAGTGATAACATTGGGAGGGTACGCCGCCTGCAGTCCCGGGTCCTGGCGCTAGCTAAACATGGGCTGCGGTCTTGAGCAGGTCCCTAAGGATTATATAGTACTGCATAGATTCGCTCTCGATTTGATCGATAAGTGAGACGGAAATTCCGAGGGACAGCTCAACAACGAGTCCCGCGACAGAAGATACGGCTTAGCAATTCCAATAAAGGGTTAGGGCAAACACTATGTCCTGTCAATTATACTCATTGAGCTGAGTTTCTTAGTAGGTGCCGGTTGTTCAAAAGATTCCCCCGTTCTTGAGTCATATTCTACTCAATCTGTCGTATGAGGGATGACATGGGCGCACACTTCCGTGGGCGTGCTAACTCGATAGACACTTATAATCCTGGCTTTGTCTCTATGCCATAGGCACTCGGCCACTGTGACGAAAATTCAACCATGATCGATCCGTTCTGATAACGATTGAACGAACGTAATATCATTCGGAATTAAAAGTACAGTATATGTACTAGATGCTGTACCCAATTCCCTCAGAGTATTTTTCATGAGCCAGTAAAGAAGGAGTTAACAGCTCCTTGTCGCACTACGTGGCCCTATCTCCATCTTGCTTCCTTCACCATGGATATCCTCACTGCGCAAGAGGTATAGGCGTTCTTGCTTATCGAGATACACTTTGACTTAACAAGGTATTCCGATTTGCGGCCAATTTTGGCATATAATGGAACCTAGACTACGATCTGTGCGGAGAGGTAAGAAAAATGCTTAGAATGTCTTCTGAGAAAATGTGACCTCTTGAAAATATATGATACTACGGGAAACAACGCCCGCTTTCCAATGTGGCATGAGAATATGCATCCGTCCTCCCATGGCTCGTTACTAGTATTATCAGTGCCAGAGTCACCTGCTTGAACTCCGTGTGGTACGCTCGCGCATGGCTGCAAGATGCGGTGACCAGGTTACTGGTAGGTTGTTTATGAGCTCATTTGTAGAACCGATCGTGGAGAGCATATTGGGTCTCGGAGGCGAGTCGTGAGCGACTCCTTATTGTGTAACGAGTGAGTACTTCATATATTTGCGACCAGCAGTGCGATACTCAAGACACACACGTCCACTGGGTTATCGTAACCCGGTTCGGGTGCGTGGCGAGCACTTTGAGCCGAGGAGAAAGGCGCTAGTTGCAACTGGGGATTCTTGCCGTGCTGCTGCCCAAAACTGATCCCTTCCAGAGCCGTACTGCCCTAGCACTTGCGACAAGAATAGCGACTATGGTGGGTCGTCAGTCATATCATGACCAAATCAGGTGAAGCGACTCATTTGTTGTATTAAATTTGACATTCAAGGGGCAAAAACTTATAGATGCTAGGCCAAGTCGTGACATGATAATATGCACAACCTCGGATAATTTGCTCGAAAATCGGTTAGCGCAGTAGCTAGAGGACGTGGCTAGGAGTTATTGGTTAGTGATCACATTGACGCAGTCACTCGCCTGGGTAGCATATGAAATACCCGGTAAACGTCCATCTTTTATTGTACAATTGGTTGAGTCGGCGATTACCGTATCTCAGTTTCTTTAACCCCCGGAGGCTGTGCTGCACGCCCGAATCGACTGCCACCGCGTATGCTAACGCTGATGTACCCTCCCGGGAGCATAAAGCGTCGTATTCCAACAGCAAAATGTTGTCCGCATTCGGTTAGCTCAGTTATAAAACGGCACATCTGGCTAGAGAATTTCAGCCCTAAGGAACGGTTGTTTGAGGAGGCGCTTCTACTTGCAGTCTAACGTACAAGACTTCATTGTAAGTCGGATGTAACGGCAAAACTATATAGAAAGCACACAGACGGAAAATGACAACCGTAGAGGATTCTGGCCCATAGTATCAACATATTTTGTGACGTGCATCCGTTTAAAAAGATGTATAAGCTAAGGTTATTCACAAATGTCCTGGTTATACAGCCACGGGAGTCGTTTGCTAACGTACCGATCCTATGCCCCGGGATTATGTCGCATGCTAAATACAGCCTCCTGGGTTCGCAGGTCTTATGCTATCCTATGGCACTTGTCCAAATAGCGCACCATATTTCGTAGGTTTGAAAGCCCCGGACACGCGTTCCGCAAGTTTGAATAGCAAGGCCACTACGCTGTAGGCTCAGGGAGCCAAATACATCTCCACTTATGTATAAGACCTCTCTGTTCGGATGTGCTAGCGAGTTATTGAACTAAACTCGACGTGTCCCTGTCGACTGCGTGTGTGATAACAAGCCCCCAGTACAAATCTAACGAAAAGGCACCAGGGTCGACGGCACCAGCCAAGGGCGTAACCGCGCCGATTCATGAAAACATTGCCCTTGGGAGAAAGCCTCTCTCTGTTACCTACTCATCACCATTTTTTACCTGAATAAGTACAGACATATATCACACCACCCAAACTTCCGATCTCCTGTGGGAGCGTACCTGTTGCCACGTAACCTCAACATACTCGGTGCGCTCTGACTTAATACCCCTAGCGATCGCAAGTGTGTGGTTCAGTGCGGGTCCGGACAGCTGATCGACCAATTATTGCCCATAGGTCGATAGACACAGCTGGACAGTCGCCGAACTTCGTCGCTCCCCGAAAATCACCGGCTTAAGTCGCCTACGCTCGTAGCCTCGGGGGATTTCCAATTCCATCGAAACTACCGTTATCGAATAAGAAGACCGCATTTCGTGCGACTTTGAGTAAATTCGAAATGTATTAGCAATGTTGTAGCTCGAGACTTCACTTTGAAGGATGCGAGATTGTCCTGCGCGCGAGAGGGGTTATATGATTGTAAGTCGGTCTAGCTCCACTAATGCCAGGCGGGAATCGAGCACATATTGGGTAAGTCTCAAGCCAACTCGATTCATGCGGTGCGTCAGAGACTCGTGTAGCATCTCACCAAAATACGTGGATGAGACATTGATTCTCCCCTTTATCGCATTCTAGTGCTATCGCTGGGCCCACGTCATCACACGACACACCCACCTGACTAGAAACGCAGTACAAGACGACTACACAGCCCGAACCATGATCAATATATTCCTCCCATTTAGCTTCCCCTTTAAAGTATCTTCCTTTCACGTTTAGGTAAAAGCCACCTCCGATGTTCTGTGTATTGACGACTGGACATCGCTGCACGTAGAAGTGTAAGGCTAGAAACTTGACAGCAGGGTGCGGGCAAACCTATACCTAAAACACTGCCCGACTAACATGTGTACAGAAGCGAAATAAAGACCTCCAAGGAATAATCAGGTGACTAATCGCCTGAGTGGACATATGGCTTTGTGCTTTTATCTTATAGTACCGGCTAGGTTCTTCATTTCCCGAAACTCATCATCGCAGCATTTAACGGCTCTATCGTGTGAATACTTAACGCTTATCGATCCTGCCCCCAACGGACCCTACCGCGTAACATAACGTCTAAGTTGTTAACTATAGACACCAACCCGCGCATATATGGAAGCTAACTTTTCGCTGTGGCGCGAACGTAGGGCGCTGAAAATAGAGGTTGTAAAGCTACCTCAAAGGACATCATAACCCGTAGTCGAAAGGGACGGTGCACAGGCGCGACCAAAACCCAAAGTTTAGACAAACCAAGAACTTTTGCGTTTGGCCCTAGGGTACCGACACAAAAGGAGAATAGACGCTAACATAGCCTCCCAGGGACCGTGAAGGGATGGTGGGCGAGGGTCTCAAGTCTACTGATTGGTAAAGTAGAAAAGAGCATCTTGTTGCGTAACCATCTTGTGAGCTTACACAGAGGGCTGCGTACTGGGTAACGCCATACAGTACACTCCACTGACTAAGATTGCATTTTGTCTTTCACACGGTCATACTAGCAACAGTAATGATAGCCTAAGCACTATGCTAGGAAAATCCGTCTTTCACTCATTCGCATTCGCCGTACCATGAAACTTGACCACCAAAGCATCCATGCTCTGGACTTATATTCAGGTCCACCCGAGCGGAAGTCAAACGTTAAACTGTAGTCAAACAGGTAAGCCAGCAAAGGAGCGAGCCGTTTCCCGACAGGACGCATAGAGACAGCAGGGCCGCTTGTGAGAGCTACCGTATGGCTAGGGGATATACTGCAAAGATGACGTCCGGCCAAGCGTTGCGACATATGTAATCCTGCCGACCTGGACCCCGGCTCCGCAGTACTCGCGTTTAATGATAATTAGCGCAGCGCGAAGAACCAAAACTTCCCGGAAGCATATATCGCTGATAAAGAGATTTCCGCATAGTAAAAAAGCGTTCTGCAAATGGGTCCACAGGATTCAGTCAAATCGCCAGGCTGAGCGGGCGGGTAGTCTGCCCGCCAAACGTACCCTGTATCTTCGAGGTACAGGAGACTTGTCACACGCAGGCAGCATACCCCCTCTCAAAGTTAGAGATTCACAAGGTGTGCTTTAAAGGGATATGGCCCAGTTAGCGGTATTGTTAGCCAGGTATGCAGCGAAGGAATATTCTCCTGAATAGTAGGTAAATCGGGATTAACGCACACTTGGTAGAGAGTGTGTTCCCTTCTCCAATTGATCGTGCACGCAGCATGAGACAAGGAAGGGACAGGAAGTTTAAGATGCGCTGGAAACCGATATTGAACCAACTCTGGTAACTATTGCTCTGGCGAGAATGAATCTTCGTCCGGTATCAACGGGTTTTCTGAGAATGACTTCAAAGGTATCACTATAATACACCTGACCATACGATGAGAATAGATGACGTTACGATAGTGCACGCTGATCACCTCGCCAAAATCGTGAGTCCTCGAGCCAGGTCCCGATTGGACGTATGTGTCAAGGGGAAATTCTTTAGACCGTAAATAATCAGAATATCGACTCTCGACCGCTCCAACCAGCAATTACGGTGGTCTGGAACAAGTGTCCTTTAGTTAAGTCAAATTACGTTGGGCCTGAAGAGTGTTTTGTGACTTCCGGAAGGCAGCGACTGCTTAACCTAGTACCGGCTTAAATTCGGCGAGTACCGGGCCTTGACTGCTATGGCTCCTAGAGTGGCATGAGTAACAGGTCTCAGGTCAGCGCCCCACTTGTTTGAGAGCGACAAGGCCACTGTCTGCGACAACGTACCGACCAACTCCACTAACGCCTCCCTCAGCGGTAAGTTTTGCACACAGTAGTTCGTTTAGAATGTGTGAGCTTGCGACGCACCGAACTATGGCCAGTAAATCGCTTTTATGGTACTCCTCGAAAGTCAACCCATGCGGTTTGCCTTAAGTGGGGCGCAACAACAACACATGCAAGACGCCCCTATCGAAGGAATAACCGCACTAAAATGGTATGAACACCGGAAGTAAATCAGTCCTTTTTCGGGCCTAGCAGCATGAAGCGGTACACTCGTGTAATAAATCTGGACCGTGGAAATAACACGTTGAGACCATGCGCTATTTATTGCGAGGTTGATTAATCCTTGTTGCCGCAGGGCCCCACACGGTACGCCCAAGTCTGATGAAGTTCGAGTGGAGACGTACCCTTCTCGGGCGGCACTCGTTAGATTAAGGTTCTGATTTATCTCTTCCATAAAGTTGTAATTTCAAGATACGCGCCGCCGTTGTCTACCCAATGTTTCGAATACCATTTTCGGGGATGCTGAATGTCCAACATACCCAATGGGTCTAGCGAAGGTTTGCGCCTAAGGCCTCGTTGGCCGGATATGGCTACTACCGGTTTGTTCCTCGGACCTAATGAAGACTTGATGGAGTAGTTGAACCTCGCTCCAGTTTGAATCACGTGTGATGACAAGAGAGGCACGAGTCGCATCGCAATCAACCGCCTCTGGAGGACTGAACCCAATCTTATGCTGAGTGCTTGTGTGTGCGCTGGCGCGATACGGGGGCCATATAGTAGCCGGCGCCGCATGCAGTGCTTAGGGCAGTGCAAGAGCCACGACGCTTAACACTCCCCAAAGCTACAAGCTGCCTTTAATGCGCTTGGATCGGCGGAAACGGTGTTGCCATGAATAATCTTTCTTAACCCCAATGACAAGCTGGTTCAAATAGGCTGCTCTAGGTCAATGAAGCACGGTGAAACGAATTCTACGAGACTCGTAATCGTTATAGAATACCTCGAAAATCGACAGGCGTCTAGCAAAGTACCACTGGGGACTGTCATATATGCTTAACTGATTATAACAACACTGACATTCACTTGAGTGTCTGCTGTCAGATTTGGGTCAAATGAGATTCAGAAACCGTCAGAGCGATTCATAACGACGAGGCACTCGTATTAGCACAGGACCTATAGGGAGGGGAATAATCATCCCGATCCGCAGCTCAAAACTGCGGAGAAGGAACAATCGGTAGCTGGAGGGTGGTCTAAGCATTGACATGCATGGTTTGGAGAAAAGCGCCTCTGCGGCAAAACTCTACGAGTTACGAGGCTTGCTACGACCCCAGTTACCGATCATTGTCACCAATTGAAGAGGCGGTGACGGTTATATACATGGATGATGAGCGTTAGGTCCAATGGAACGGAAAGGAGAACCGAAGTCGTGTCCCGTCAAACCGTCTACAGCGCTGGGATTGAGCCTCCTAGTACTACGTAGCGAAGTGGGTGTCGAGTACTCATCTATTTTGGGCCAAAATGTGCACACACAAGTCCGGACACCCACCGTCGTGTCTGAATAAAGTTGATGGCTTCGTTGGATGATGAGGAGCCGGGGGTTCACAAAGACCAGGGCCTTAGCCTATTCGCACTAGTGTGAATATCTACCGGGTCGGTTGCAGCAATCTGATAATCCCGAACGGTCCACGGCTGCACCCTGAGGCTTGAGACTGGTGGCCACTTCAAAGGGTAATCCTGGCTGGAGCTATCGCGAGAGATCTGCGACTAAGCGAAATATGTGTCGCTCTGCAATTAGTGTAAAAGTACGTTGATTTAGTCCCATCCACCCAGCTTGTAGGGCTCGAGGCCAGCGGATGATTTTCCGGAATTTCGCGTGTTTGCCCAGGCACGGGGCGGCAGATTCGGATGCGCTGCTCGGTACCTGCATTACCGAAATTACCGTGGATACTCTGCGAAACCAAGTGCAGGAATTCTTGCGTAGTATCTCTGCTGATGATTCCAGCGTCAAGGCTCCCCCTTAAATTGACGGATCCCATTTGAGGTCCAAATTTTGAAGGCATTCTATGTTGGTCCGGCAGCGCGCTGGGTACACGGTTACACGATGCTAAGTTTGCCACGACGATTTCTGTTTCGCGATGGCATCACAGTGTATGGCTCCTCACAACCATGCTGAGGTGCTTCCCTTCGCGCCAAATACCTCTGAGCTATCAGAGCCGCGGTGCAAGGGCTATTTAGAGAGCAGTGTAGGGAAGTGCATCAAAATCCAATTTTGTCCTGTGCTTTTATGCTCCCACTTTCACGAATTTCACTGATCAACATGGTGAAATGTATAAGCCTCACAGACGTGGGACGGCCTTCATCCAGCAGCGGATTGACAAGAGCTGGCCGTGGACAATGATTCACCCTTCCCCCATCCCTTCCTCGCCCAGTGATTTGATGAATTTTCACGATTTATTGTTAATAAATTCTCATCGTTTATTTTTATTTAGTTTCGATGTCAGGATCTCATTTGTATTATTTCTCGTTCTTTTTCTCATTTGTACTGTTTTGTGCCCACCATTATTAGCCTAAATGTAGCCACAACATATAATGTACATGCATTTTAACTAAAGATTCAATGTCTATATTGTGAACACATGTACCACTTTTAATTGATTCGATGCATGGTTATTCGCCCAGTAATGTACGTAAGCAATTGGTGGGAATACATAAACACACTCCCCTCAATGCACTGCTATTAAACTTTGTAAATAAATAATTTCAGGTGGGAAGACATGAAGGAAGTAAGGGAAAAGACAATGTCCCTATGGAGTACTCCATATTTGTACGTGCCATTACACGTGACTGCACTTTTAAACAGACTTATGTAACTGCTAAAGGCAAATTGATCTAGTGATCAAAGCACATACAAATCAAGGGAAAAAACTTGGCTTGAATCCTTAGAAATCCCTGTTGAAATACTCATCCACTTTATAAATATTACAAAACATTACTTATGCCTGCTTATATGCAAAACCATGAAGGGAATAAAAAGAAAATGTGGAAATATTTTTGACAAGATTTTTAAAAATAACATGATCTTTAATATATAATATTTGCTAGATTTTTTTTCCAAAATGTTATTCCTTGACATTTTCATTAATTTAATTTCCTTTATTCCAACTTAGGTCAACGATGACCATTGTGGGGGTACAGGCCCACACACCGTCTTAACAGTGCTCAAATCATCAGCTCTACATGTCCCTCTAATATATGACACTGAAGCAGACGAGGCACTGTTTGCGCTTCACTGCAGATTAAGTCTGTGTTCTGGGGCTGTTCAACCTACATCGTCTGTAGTTAAGAATAATAATAATAACGATTTACAGGACTTTAGTCAATCTACTGCTGGATGTAGACCTCCCCACAGTGAACCTCACCCTGGTCAGTGCAAGTTGAATCGACAGGCGTGCCCCGTACTGGTTCAGATTATCGCTCGCCACTGATGTTAACCGTGGCCGGGAATCAAATTGCTTGTTGGGCTGATTGCTCAATGTGCTAACCACTGGTCCACCGCAGTTTTTCACTGCCAAAAATCAGTATGCTGAACACACGTCTCTTTAGAATTTTTGCATCTGATATCCTGAAGTATTTTTTTTCTTTTAATCACAATATTCTTGTCTATAACGTTTGACTATAAGTGCTTTTTCTGTCTTTCTTGCAGTACGTCTCCATGAAAGCATAGCAGAGGAAGGCTTCCATTACCTGGTCTTTGATCTGTAAGTATACTTTTGCTGATTTCTTATAAGCATTTGCTGAGCTGTAGCCATCTTCACACATAGATGGTGTAACCAAGTTGAAGTTCTGATATTCAAGCACTAGCTGAACACCCCCACGATGCATCAATGAATGAAAAACTAGCTTAGCGCAGGTTATTTTTATGCTTACCTACCAATGCCACCTTTCTTTTTGAGTTGAAGTGCTCTTTCGAATAGCATCTGCCAACCCAGCACCATGTGTCTAACAAGCTGATTCGACTGATGCACCCTAGAATTTACTTCCTTAAACAATGCTACTGGATAATACTGGTCTAGAAAGCGAACTGGCTGCTGGACTAAATATATTTTGTTTAAATCTGGAGACACAGAATGGAATGGTGCTTTTTATGTCTTAGTCCACTTCAGTTAAGTGTTCCTTGCATTACTCAGAGGATTGCAAACGCAATGGTTGAACTCGCACAAATACATAATTTTTATGGTAATTTTATGAAGCCAGAGGATTGTCACAAACGCATTCCTATACTGCCATAACCCTAACTCAAAGTCAGATAATCAAACTCGCTTGCTACACTGTTGCATCATAAATGGTAAAAGTATCCATTTTACATAGTCTTTTAATGCTAAGATCACTTACGGACTGTAAAAAAAATTTGTGAAGGCACAAAAAGTAGGACGTGAAAGGTTGTAACTCTGGGCCAGTATTGACATTTATGTTTTAAGACTGGGGAAGTTGTGTTTAACTACATTTTTCCTGTTGCATTGATGTTTATTGGATATAAAAGGTCAGTCGAGGCAGGGGTCTTTGCATGACACTGCTTTAATGTAACATGGCAGAACTTAAATGTAGAAACCAGTGTCGCACAACCAGTCTCATTACTCCTATTTTCACAAGTGCTAAACCTGCAGATATATAATGTCAATATTATAATGATGTAGTTTTATGGAGCATCGTTGATGCAAATTGCATCTCACCGACCACTGTCAAGCAGGAAAGGAAATCGGGTGGTGAGCTAGCACCAATAAGTGTTCAAGCTCTGCAGTCCTCTATATATTAAGATGTTTTTAGCCAAATAATTAGTTTTTATACATGTGGAAGAAACCCGGATTACCCAGAAAAAACCCCACATTCGAGGGGGCAGCACGATACAATACAGAATCGGTGAGGATAAATCAACATTTGCTGTACTGCATCCTCCTGACAAGCCAGGCATTTCACCTTCACTCCCATGGAATAGTTCCACAGCATTTTATGATCCACTAACCCCCCTCGCCTTCACTAGATTATAGGCGTGCGCCATCGCTGAGAGAGCGTCTTGTCTCCTTTAAGATGGACATGAATGGTTCTAGCCCAAATCTTGTTTTTTATTGTCTTCAGTTTTATAACCTTCAATATGCATCTCGCCGCAGTGGTGATGTTATCACCCTCACCTGGTGTGAAGGAGGTTGTTTAAACAATTTTAAATATATATTTTACCAGCTAAGACCCACTGAGCTATATAGCTCTTTTTGAGAAGTGACCTGGTCACAAATGGTAACTCAAATAAGTGGCTTATCATGTGGAAATTTCTAGCAGCCAAATATTCTCAACACATGCTTATTAATATGGAAAGAAAACCCGGAGGACCCGGATAAAAATCAACGGGACCACGGAGAGAACATGCAACTCCAGATATGCAGGCTTCAGGGTCGGGATCTAACCCACGACTACCTGCATACCAGACGAGGGAGATAACATCTTGTGTTGTGGGTGCCATCTCCACCCGGACTCCTGTATATTTGGAGTATGCATGTTCTCTCTTCCTGTGGGTTTGTGGCTTTTGCTCCGGGTCCAGAGGTTTTACCCTCTGCATTTATAAACATACGATTAAATGATTTAGCTTCTGTAAATTCCCACATGATAAGCCACTTCGACGAGCGATCATATGTGGCCAGGTCACCCTGTAAAAGAGCTAACAGCTTAGTGGGCTTTACCTGGCAAATAAATTAGTAAATAAAAAAACATTTACTGGCATGATTACATTTGTAGGCATTCCACTTGTAAAGAAGATTGATTGTCATTGACCTCCGGTCTAAAAAGAACAATTAAGTTAATGTAAAATATTGTTAATCAACTATGTGAAATGTGTTCCATAATGTCACACAGATGAAATGATACCTTTCCGAATAAAAGTCTTAGTCTTATATCGTCAGAAGATGTAAGGCTTACTATACTTCTTTAAAAAGGTTCTTGTACAAAAATAGTTTCGGTGTAAAGTCCCAAATTTTTGTGAGTGTAATCCCCTTAAACTTTTGAAAGCACAAATTTGTATAAATAAAGAGCAAGGACATCAGTATTCAGTGGTTGCAGATCATTAACCATTGGCAACACAGATGTAACCTTCATGAGTCGCATCACTGACAGACTCTTTAGGAATTCCAGTCTTGTACAAAAGTACAACTCAAAAAGTTTGTCCGTTTTGAGCTTCAGAGTATTGCTTGTACTGGTCGGCATTATTTTATTTTACAAAGGTCATTATAGTGGAATCCAAAGTGGACTCTCAATGTGGCAAACAAAACAAGGTCATAGGTTTAGAATTGTAAGCAATCTATGTTTGAGTGACTAGTTGTAGCGTGAACTAGTTGATCTCAAACTTAGATTCAGACTCCATGGAGAGATGATAATTTCTGCCAGGGTTTTTTAAGCATGGGCGGCACATGCTTATTTCTGTCAGCAGGTTGCTTTGACCTCCAGTCGCTTCCAGTCACCACACTTGCCCTGGGTTGAGAGACCCATGCCACTGCCCCAAAACTCTATTCACCCACGACTTCCTATTCTAAACGGCGATACTTTTCCCAAATTATATCCCAATGATGCCATCGGTGTCATATCAAGAGATACGGTGCTTGTTTAGAAAGCGGGTACCCAGAGTGCTCTTTATCTTAAATCCCATGACCCCTTGTCCATGAAGTTGTGGGGCGGCGCTTTACCACCTCCTCTGCCACTGAGAGTAATGCTTGTCACATCACAATCAAACCAATATCTTTGTTTTAAATTTCAGAGCTGGAATTTAGAAAAATAAACTGTAGAACTAAACTGAATGTTTAACACGTAGGCTTTCGCGACCAATATCATCCATAATAGAGGTTTTGGGTTAGATCGCGTAAATATATAAATGTGTCGTTAAAACCCGCCACCACCCGACACAGCCAACTAGTAAGGATTGTCACGTAAACAGAACGTGCCAATTCGTCACTAGTACAGCACGCCAGTGTGTTGGAGAGCCAAGCCACAACATTTACAAACGGAGTACGACGTTTCGCCAGTAATTGATGAAGCTAGTTGTAATTACTGGCGAAACGTCGTACTCAGTTTGTGAATGGTGTGGCTTGGCTCTCCAACACACCAGTGTGCTGTACTAGTGACGAATTGGCCACGTTCTGTTTACGTGACAACCCTGACTAGTTGGCTGTGTCGGGTAGTGGCAGGTTTTAACGACACGTTTATATATTTACAGGATCTAACCCAAAAACCTTTATTATGGATAAACTTAACGTGTTCGATGTTATGTGCGGTCACTTGAGAATCCAGCTTAATTAAAGCTGGGCAGCCTGGATTCAAACCCAGGACCTCAAGAGTTGTGCCAGCTTAGCACTCTAACCTCTCAGCCACCTGGCCACTTGTAACAATCAAATATTTTAAATATCCAAGTTGCCACCCATCAACAAACCCACGAGTGCCACCTTGGATAGGTGGCTGGATCCTTTCTTTCTCAGCACACTGCACGAGAGGGCTGCACACAATACCCAACTGTGGTTGGCCCATCCAGAGTACAAGAGACATCAGATTTGTATGGCCTTGTTCTGCATTGAAAGACAACTTGGGAATGTGGCAAAATTTCTCTCTGCTTGTGGGTGGTAGGGCCCACAGCTAGAAGATTTCAAACCCCTGGTGTGTAGACAACAGAGACAGATTTGCTTTTAGACTCAATAACATCAACAAGAGCGACAACTGTGACTAATGTGCTTACGAACCAGCTATAAAGATTTCGATTTAAAGCTTTCATGACTGCAGGGATTCATCTTCTTGGTTCTTTCGGTAAAGTCACGTAGAAGGGAAATAATAAAATAATAAAAATAAAACATAATAAAATAATTCTCACGACGTTTCGGCTACAACGCAAGCAGCCGTCCTCAGGTGAAGAATGAGGACTGCTGCTTGCGTTGTAGCCGAAACGTCGTGAGAATTATTTTATTATGTTTTATTTTTATTATTTTATTATTTCCCTTCTACGCAGCTATAAAAAAAGTTAGATAGTTCAAGTCCTTTCATCAAATATTTGTTTTTCAACTTGATACCATATGTCCATTAAAAAATACCCCTAGCTTTGTGTATGTAGCCTAGTTGGTTAGCATTTACAAAAGTTGGAAGCCACGTTTGATTTGCATCAACAGAATGACCTTGACACACTTTTCTTGACACTGCGAAAACACCTGCTCTTTTATTTGAGTACACGGCACGTGTTTTTGTCCGTATGCACGTACGCGCGCGTGTGTGTTTGACGACCGATGCATTGTGCCATTCGTGCGGTAGGCCACGGGTGCTTGCGGTAGAGACCCCGAACGAACGCGCACGCTAATGCGTCTAAGTGTTGTAATGGTTACTAATGGGCAGCAGCGGATCCGTCAAACAAAAATCTCCAAATCTCTGGCAGTTGCAGAATCTCCATCCCTCCCACCCACCCACTCTTTCAGCCCATGTGACCTAGCTTACAAAGCCACCTCCTGGTGTAATCTGTATTCACAGCAGCCTTCTCTGCTGCAGTCTCTCATCGATTTTCGCAGTGACTTTTTTTGCATGCTGCACGGCAATTTATATCCCTCCGTATAGAAATCCTTTTTGGTCTTGTTTCCTCGTGATTTTAAATAATAATAATCTTCTTCCTCTTTCCAGTCTCTTGACATGACAAGTTGTAAATCTGGATTTTTCCTTAAAAGGTATAACCAGCATGAAAATTTATGAATTGGAAGTGTTGGATCAGAAATCAGTCTGCCTTAGCGTGTCTGCCCCAAAAACAAACTGTATTGTCTAAGCAACCAATATACCTAAATATATTGCAGGTAGTGATGCACTGCATACTTAATTGTGCAAGGTATTGAAAAAACTACTCCCATTTTAGATTTTAATAAATAAACTCCATCATTGTACTTTGCAGATCCATGAATTAAAACACTTTGCCATGTTGCTCTGTTACCAGAAGCCAAAAAAACAATCTTGGGCGATGAGCTCATATCTCTAGTAATTTACGTGACGCAGATGGGCAAGAGGAAAATTTCAGGGGTGAATGTCCAGATGCACAGAAAGCGGTGTGTGTGCAATGTCTGCTTCACTGCTCTGCTGATTGTGTCTGACATGAACCCCCGCAGACTCGACCTTCCATCTCATCCCTTCCGCTCGCCTCCTCTAAGCAGTCACAGTAACCTGCTCCGAAGCTAAATATAGCCGAGCCACATGGGGATCCAAAACCGTCCACCAAGTGATTCAATTGTCATAGGGTGAAAGATAAATCTCATAATGTTGCCAATGTGAACACCTAGAGGGAAAAAACCCACAAGGAACTGTCATTGAACTAAATCCTTTTTGTAGTATCAATAGGTGTATAACCCACAACCATTTTCGATTGGGCGCCTAACGCTTTAGCGGAGCTTTCTTCCAAAATGCGGGTTTGCTGATGTAACTATATGTTTTGTCTTCGTGCGCAATGGCTCCACTTTGTTCCCTGCCTCGAAGCTATTTGTGAATAACACTGCTTTGCGGTGTAAGGATGCGTGTGATCAGTCACGGGCTCGCTTCAAAGTGAGATGCCGTTTGCCTTTGCTGGGTACATTCATGTAGCAGGCCAGAAGGCATAGTTGTATTTCCTGCCCTCCCCCTGCCCTCGCAGCCTTCATCACATTCCTTCCTCGGTCTTTTACCCCACCCTGTGGCCATCGCCCTGCAAAGAGCGAGAGCCACGGCTACGGAGAGCCAGCTGTAATGTGCGGTCAGTGACACCTCGTTTCCGAATGCCACGTGACGCTAAATGTCGCACCTCTTTGTGGACGTTCACAGGGTAACAGGAGGAGAGCTGTTTGAAGACATTGTAGCCAGAGAGTATTACAGTGAGGCTGATGCCAGGTGAGAATATAATAAAAACAACAATAAACATCTTTATAACGTTGATCATATCTTTTTTTTGGTGGGGGGCGTTTACACGATACGTAATCCATACGATACATAATCTACACAATGCCGATGACCAAATCACCTGGAATGTGTCCAGTCTGGCCAAATTTCAGAAGCTAAGCCAGGTCGAGCCTGGATAGCGCATGGATGGATGGTCATCGTGCATAAAGCAGAGATGCTGTAGGCTGCTGTGGCACTGTTTCAGGCAGCAGAGGGTGGAGGTGTAAATGTACCTGTTATATATACTGCATATTGTCTTTAAAACAAGACAAAACTAAAATACAGAGCAGCGTGCCACATTTGCAGGTGATATTAATTACAAATATTTGTTCAAAGAATGAATTCCTAAGCTCACAACCCTCTGCCTTTCCAGCCACTGCATCCAGCAGATTTTGGAAAGTGTTCACCATTGCCATCAGCATGGCATCGTGCATCGTGACCTCAAGGTATGAATGTTTTATTATTTTAATGCGAGTGACTCGGTGATATCCCTCTGAAGCTGCACATATGCCACCAAGTTTTGTAATTCACCGTCAGAGCTCTGGTTGTTCGTGTGTTTCCTGCTCCACTGCGTTCACTTTTTTATTTGTTAAAGCTTGCACACAACGGGAGGCACCATGTGCCCTAATACCGAGCTTAACCCTGGTAATCCTGCAAAGTGTTTTTTTGTGTTCACGGAAGCCTGAGAACCTGTTGCTAGCAAGCAAGATGAAGGGAGCTGCTGTGAAGCTGGCGGATTTTGGACTCGCCATTGAGGTGCAGGGTGATCAGCAGGCTTGGTTTGGTAAGTGGAGTGTTGCAGGAGCAAAGATAGAACCTCACAGTAATTTTTTCCCATCCTTTATTCATTGGTGTGCTCATGTGGATAGCAAAATTTAAGCTGTACACTTTTCTAGCTCAATTTTTTGTTAATGGAAAATCTGATATGCATGTGCAAATAAGCTAGAATGTGTTCGATCTAATCAGATCTCAGAAGCTAAGTTGGATTGATAGTGCTTGAATTGGCAACCACCATGCATGCCAGGTTATCATAGGCAGCTGTAGGGCTGCGTGGTGGACAGCAGAGGGTAATGCAGCAGAATACATTCTTGTACTTTGCTTTAGATTCTCTAAAGTCTATGCTCCCTGTTGTTTTTTGTTGTCGTTGCCAAGTGTCCACAGCTATGGGACACTGGCAAAACTTGCCAAAAACAGTGTTTAGCAAGGTGTACAAAGCCTCCTTTTCACTAAAATTCTCTGACGAGTATGATCAAGTACAATCGAACAATCCCCCCCAACCTACACGGTTTGAGGAGGCCATTATCCAAGCAGTAGATTTATTTCAAAAGTGCTGTAAGCGTACGTAATAGTTACAGGTATATAATGACCATTCGCAGAATATGATCACTGAACCACCTGTAATTTAAAGTGACCTCACATTTAATACAAATTTCCTTCACCTTTTTTGACAGGTTTTGCTGGCACTCCAGGGTATCTTTCCCCTGAGGTTCTCAGGAAGGATCCTTATGGAAAACCAGTGGACATGTGGGCTTGCGGTAAGGCTGATGAATTTAGCCATCATCCTAGCTTGTTGCGTTATTGCTTCCTTGCACATGCTTACCTGTTTGATTTATGAGACCTTGACTAACATGCACTGTAAATTTTTCTTGAATCCTCTGTCATTGTTAACTAATTTGTTATTTTTTTTGATGTTCACTGATAATTATTATTTCGCAACACTTTTCAGGTGTGATTCTTTATATCCTACTGGTGGGGTACCCACCTTTCTGGGATGAGGATCAGCACAAACTTTACCAGCAAATCAAAGCTGGAGCATATGATGTATGTAGCTGAGCACTCGTACACTCGCAAATATGTTATTTCACGTATGCTTCCTGAAATTTTGTCGACCACCAAATGATTTATCTATTTAAAATGACACAATTATTTAACCGAATCTCATCATTTGCCACCAGCGTTCTTAAATATATTTACATCTACTGTAGATGATGCCCACTCTAATCCACACTCATTCAGACCAGCCCACTGGGTATTATGTGGTTTTTTCTCTAAAAATGAAAAATCTGGATTAAGCAGATTGCATTGGGTACTTACGGCATTTCATGGTGAAATCTATATAAGCGTTCTATGGGAGTGAATGCAGCTCAAAAAAGACTGGAGAAACACGTGGTTAACTTTACAGTCCCATAGAAACCACTGTGTGTGTATGTGATGTGAGGAATTTTCCTATCAGGAAAGATAATTTTCATGAATCTGTAACTTATTTCAGTGTGAGTTTTGTTGAAGATTCCCCTATTTTGTAGCTCATTTGTCAGTCCTCTGCTGAATGAAGGCTTCCCAATGTCAAAACAGTTATTTGGGTTTGTTTGACCATACTTCACCATACTGATAAGTAAGGGTTAGAGAAGTGGGAACCCCTAAACTGATTTATGTATCACCTTGTTTCTGATGGTAGCTATGGCTGGGAACTCGGGTAGCTAGGTTCATCGTGTCATGCACTAACTGCTGTGCCACTGCGCCACCCGATATGATCCTGATTCTTACGTGTAACAATTCTCTAGGGTTTCCTACAACATGGGACACGTATTACGTGATCAAAGATGCTGGTGCCATTTTACAAAAGCGCATTCAAAAATAAGCAAATTCTTATATTTTTAGTCCATCGAGGGTGTTAAGACAATTAAGTGGCAGCGTGATGACTGCATGAACTGTGGCATTGCTTACAAGTCGATGTAACAACTGCATTCAGAATGTGAGCATATTTCTTATGATGACGGTCTCGCCGGTTGATGCGTCAACATCAGTCAGGGTTTTGCTTGTTGGGAGGTTGATATCTGAAGTCTTGTGATTTTTCAGAAATGCCTGTGGACTGTTGAGGAAGGGAGTGCTGCTTCCCAATATATCACACTCTGCCTTTGCAAAGATGGAATTGTTGGGAAAGCATGGATGGAATGATCCGGAGCATTATTGTATACGCAGCCCAGAACTTATTGCCATCTGCAATCCATATGCTGGGGCCTCTGACAAAGCCCGACATGCGAAGTTGTTTGACAGTGACAGGGTTTTAAAAGCTGTTGGTGCAGTCATGGTTTAAGGACAAGATAAATTACTTCAACGCTGTGCTGGTATTAGGAATGGTGTCAGTGCTGTAACAAGGGCATTTTAGTAAAGAGTGGCTGCAGAAATATTGTGGCATAATGATTATAAGAAACATTCAACGTAACATGTTTGTCGACTTGCTTATGAAACACCATAGTTTATTCTTGAAGTGGAGCAAAAGTCTGCTATGGTAATTAAAGATTTTGCTTAAAGTTGGTTTTCCCTTTTATATGTAAATTTCCCTTTGCACAATTTTATAGTTTAAACTAAGCTGTTGATTGGGAGCAAAATGTAAATGATTGTTGCATCATTTCGATGTATTTTCTAACAAACCTTATTTGCCTTTCAAGTTTCCATCACCGGAGTGGGATACCGTGACTGCAGAAGCAAAAAATCTCATTAACCAAATGCTGACTATCAACCCGGCCAAGCGTATCACCGCTGCAGAGGCACTCAAACATCCCTGGATCTGCGTAAGATCATTTGACTTGCTCATCAGTCCATCTGATGCCATGTCTAAATTAGTCATGTACCAAGAAAGGGATTGGAACAGAATGTAATTTCCATGTGAGCATTCTGTGTGTATATGCTATATTTTTTGTGAAGCAAAGTGCCCTTCTTCTGATGTTGCTTTGCAATGGAACATGCTATGGAATAGATTTTTGGTATGCAGGCCACAAGTTTACATTTCGATTTAAAGCTTTCGTGACTGCAGGATTCATCTTTAGTTCTTTCGGTAAATCACGTAGAAGGAAGTAATAAAATAATAAAAATAAAACATAATAAATAAATAATTCTCACGACGTTTCGGCTACAACGCAAGCAGCCGTCTTCACCTGAAGACGGCTGCTTGCGTGTAGCCGAAACGTCGTGAGAATTATTTTATTTATTATGTTTTATTTTTATTATTTTATTACTTCCCTTCTACGTGACTTTACCGAAAGAACTAGAAGAGTTTACAATTGTTCAGGTATCAGCTTTTATTGCCAAAATCACAGTGTATTTGGAGATGTTGAACACATCTGATCCCAACACTTGATATTCATTTTTAAGTATGCAAATTTGTATTTTATGTATAAGGGTTTTCTTTCAAAATCTTAGATCTCATTAAAAAACCCCACAGACATGGCATCTCGATTGGCCATCACAATAATGCAAAGTGTGACCAAAATCTTTCCCCATACAATTATGACTTTGCAATCATTCTTTTTTTTCTATTTCAGCAACGCTCCACCGTGGCATCTTGCATGCACAGGCAGGAGACTGTGGAGTGCTTGAGGAAGTTCAACGCCAGAAGAAAACTCAAGGTGCGTTTTGAGTAATGTCCTCCGAAGGTGCACACACGAGAGCTGGAGTATTATGTCACCAAAGACTATAAACATTTATTCTCATGCCAATTTGATTAACAATCTATATGACTGTTTTCTTTCGCACAGGGTGCTATCCTCACGACAATGCTGGCCACAAGAAACTTTTCAGGTCGGTATCCTCGGCGTAATCTCTGCCCCTTTGTGCCCGTGACGAGCAAGCGTTTGGTACCAAATGTCCTTTTCATGCTGCTTGAATGTGCCTATTTCGTCTCTGTTGGTTTCAAAATTGTTTATGCTCAAGCTTGCTACACCTGTCAGGTTAAAATTCGTAACCTATATGCGCTATTAAACCTAAATGTGTTTGCTTACAATTTATATGGACTACATGTAACTCCCATGTTATAGTGGATCTATTTGCACCTCACGAGGTTGAATAAATGAAGTGAGCATCTGTCTGCAAATTATTTATATCCACTGAGAGATGCGATACATTGATGAGACTGGGCTACAGTGACTGCCTGACGTCAGTATAACGCCTTAATCTTTAAAGTAAATATCTTTTTACAATTCTGCTGACTCATCACACGGATGAAAATGGGGGGGGGGGAGAATACAAAACAATGTAAATAAATTATACTAGGAATCATATGACTCAAATAACCATGAGGATGTTCTACTTTCTGCTGCATGTTTAAAAAAAATACTCTCACATCAGTGGCAATAATACAATTCTAAGTAATTATTTTAGCTGTTCAGTGAATATAGTTTAATTCTGCTCTTTTTTCTTGGAACGTATTCCCAATGTAAACAAATGCTGATCTATAATTGTATTCAGTTGCTGTTGATTGGCGTAGTATGTTCGGATCCAGATAGCAATTTAATGCCACGTTTTTTTCTTAATTTGCACAATTGTGTTCGTGTTGGATTTGAAGGTTGAGCTCTTTTAAAGCACTCTTGACTCCCAGCAATATTCAAAGCTTGATTGCCCGTGAAGTGTTAACCTCCTTGCTTAGGGGTAGTATAGGGAAACACCTTCATTGAACACTTCATGAGAGCACACAGAAGGGTATTTCAAGATGAGACATTGATGTTTTCCTTTTGCATTGTGTGCTCAATCCTTTAAGGACTATATGCATTTCCATTATATAATAGTTTTGTAGGTATTATGGCCTCTACGTTTAAAACACTAAATTAATATAATAACCATGGCCACTGAATAATGGCATATTGCATGCCACAAGGACATTAAAACAAGCGAGTCGATTGCAATGCACGAAAAGGAAAGCAGTAATGAACAAAAAGTGACCTCAAATGTTAACTCTGTACACATGTTAGAATTAATTATTTTGTCGTTTTATTGCCTCCCCCCCCCCTCTTTTGGATATGGCCCTCCCGCTTTTTGTGTTTAATTTATTTTATTTGAGGGTGGGTGGGGCGTGCGGGGGCTGCAAATAAACACTTGCGTAAATTTAAAACAATCACAATCATAAATCGGCCTTCCTGGTAAACGAATCGCACTGGCGCTCCCCCTCTTCCTTCCCCCGGGTAGTGGGGAAGCGAGTAGTGCGGGGCTGGCGGCGGCAGCAGCCACAGCCGCAGCTGCTACCAGTGCCCCAGCCGCCCCTGCTTCTGTGTCTCTCGCTGGTCTATCCGACCAAGGTATGTGGGCGTTAAACAAAAGACGAGGAAATTTGTATGGGGCTCTTGGCGCATGCGCCCTTTTCCTGCATGCACCGATGTCCATCCTCCTGACTTCGCCTCCTTTCCTTCCACCCCCTTTCACTTCATCCCTCCTTGTCCACCAACCACCAAGCCAGCCAATCAACCTGTGACCTCCCTTTCCCCTCGTTGCCCCCTGAGAGCAAAAGTGTGGAACCAATAACAAAGCAAAAGTGCTATTTCTCCTTCGAGGGCTTTTAGAAGGGCTGTGTATGGTACAGTGCAGTTAGGTGTGCAACGTGCGAGGAATAACAAGACACTGCCTAGAGATTAGAAATATGATTCTCCTGAAAATATGTGAAAATAAAACCTGCAAGGTCGAGAACCGCCTTACCTACCCAAAGTGCAAAAATGAACAAAGTTGACTTAAAATACTATAACAGTACATTTTCCACCGAATTGCCTGCCATCTGTGTCCAACATGCTTTGTTCTATTCAAGCAGCCAGATATTGGGCTATCTCAGTGGTGTTCTCAAGGTCCAGATCTCATTCCTCTCTGCAATTTAAATGCAAATGGGTAATGGCACATCTCTTACATTTGTTGATTGGTAATCGTTGAAACGTGAGGCCACGTGGAGGTGTGACGACTGGAGTTTCTGAAACCTCTCAGCTGGAATCTTGTTTCAGCCTTACCCAGAGCGATTCGCATGCAGTCTCTGGACGACGTTTAAGCAACAAGTCGACCTTGCGTGTGCTTCTTGTCGTGATCTTCCGTCCACATGTTTACAACCGTTTTGATTTCCCCTTCATCTTCTCAGCTTGGTAGAAAAAATATATTTGTTCCATCTGAATGCAATTTCAGATGTTCTCGCTGCAGGCCATGTGCATTCTTTTAAAACCACTTGAACTACTTACGTGTATATTTTTTTTCACAGCGAGCTTAAAAAATAATGTTATCCCGTTACTAAAATACAACAAATGAAATGCACAAAATGCCAATCAACAACGTTTCGTAATTTTATGACCACTGTTGTCCATATAAATGATCTATTTAGCCCAATAATGTTAAATACATTATACCAAAGAGTTTAATAAATCTTCACAAGCCCACCATTAGTTCTTGATGTGTTTTGCGATGACTGGACAAAAAAGCCAAGCCAATGAAAACCTTGGTTTTTTTAAAAACAGTTAATGATGATAACTCAATGTACATTTCCATTTCAATCCCTTTGCATTTGTCTAGAAGATTGCAACTGGCTAATGCTACATTATCCAAATATTAGAATGATCACAAATTAAATATATAATTTGCTCAGATTTTCCAATCTTGTAAAGTGTCATTCTTCTAAAACATCTCTTGGAACGTAATTGTTTTTTCCCCCTGAGACAAAGCATAGCCCTGTTGCATTTTGCAAAATTAAAACAGGAAAAAATATATATATGCATGTGCATGCCTAATGCCGTATAAATCTAGTCCATAAACATTACTATTTATATTTCTAAATATCACTCCCCTTGAAAGTGTGGCTTGTAAGGTTGATTGCGCATCTGCCAAGACTAATAATATATTCAGTTTTAAAAATATCTTTAAAATGAATGCTACCCGTTATGATTGTTCAAGAAAGCCTTAAGCGATGCAGGTTGATACTTGGTATAATCCCCTGTAATGTTCACCAGTTTAAAAAGGTTTTTTCCATGACCTAATTTTGCTGAAATGAACTGTTGTTTGCTGGCCGATTGTTGAATCTTAAAAAAAATTTAGATGCATTAACAACTCATTATTTATTCCTCCAGAATTATCGTAAATAATTGGCGTTCTAATTAACAGCATGTTAAATCAATTGGTGCGGTTATTTTAAATTCGATCATTGTCATTGTTGTCCATACTAATGTACGTTCCCTTTATTTAATTTTACATTATAAGCTCAAATACTTACAAGTATTTTGCTGGCTTAATGTCTATTTTACTATTGCAAGATGGCCACAAGCATTTGCAGTGCTACATTTAGTTAAATATTTGTCATTAAGCCACTTAACCACAGCTCCGTGTCATTTGTTCTTCCAAACCAGGTGTAACCTTTTTTTATTTCAATTGAGTATTGTATGGCAGAGCAAACCTGAATATGAGTGTCGGCTAACAGTGGCTGCAATTGCTAACTGCTACATAATACCTCGTATCTGCAGAAGACATGGATATTATAATTATAGCCTGCGTGGCTGAAATAAACCATTAAAAAGAAATGTTAATACTAATATCAAAGCCCTGCCCTACATTAAGCAACTATTTAATGTCACCCAGGCTTATACTGTGGTATTGACTCACTTAGCAGAAACATGAGATTTCCAAATGAAGACTGAAAAACTCTGCAACATATGTATGCGCACGTGCACAGAGTGTAGAATTTGATTGTTAAGCAGCAGATGATGGCTTTAGCTACGGGTGAAGGTTGTGGTTCTGTTTTTACCCAGCTATAAATATTTCAATTTGTAACATAGCCTGTTCGCAAAGACCATACTGTACTGAATTATGTTGCCTGACAAAGTGAACCTGTGACTCATACCAGATATCCATTAAGAATGCCAAGTGATTAGTTTGTTAAATGACTGCATGAAACTGCATGGTTAAATGTGAATATGTTTTCCTTGCCACAGGTTTTATGTTCTGTTAGATACTCTGTTGATAGGTTTTCTTTGCTCATACAGTTCTTGTGCACATGTTTTAACTTTGGCAGGGCATTTCAATGTTAAAACAATGGGATGGTGGTGGGGGGGGGAACATACTTTCAGTAATTTCAATTACCTATGGTGCAGATTACCAAGAAGACATTGCATGTCCACAATTGACTGTTGTGCAACCTTTAGTGGTGGATGTCTTTGCTTGTGCTACGCATGATGGTTTTTAAATCACTCTTGGAGGGCATTTTAAAAGTGCTCACCAACTCTGCATGAGGAAACACAAAATTCATACAACTCTCTTACATTTGGACCACGGTGCACCTTCATTCAGTCGTGGCATTTTGCATTTGCCCAGGTCTTCTCTGCAGATTAAACAGTAAACTAAACTATGTCTTTGTCTCTCTTCCTTTCTCATGTTTCCAACCAACTGTACTCTGTTGTACCCTTCGCGGATGCACTTCCTGTCCAAGGTAAGGAACTCGGTGGGAGGTTGCTTATTTTATTCTGCTGCTCCTGTTGTATTTGACTCCCTGTCCCCTGTTGAAGTAAAACATTCCCTCTGGTTGCCCCTCTTTAAAACAAGTATTCACGCTATTTTTGTACAGCATCTTGGGATACGGTCACATTTTAGGGTGCCCCTTATAGTTTTTGTCGATGCACGTTTACGTCATGTTCATCAACGCAGTGTCTTTGTGACATCAGCTAATGCTCTCCATGGAGAATGTGGGCCTCTCTTCATTGAGGATCATGCTGTTCTCCCAAGTCATCCATTCCTTTTGAAATGTAGCCTTTTTTCCCCAAACTGGATTAGCATTATTGCAATGAATAAATATGTGTACAATTTCGATTTAAAGCTTTTGTGTCTGCAGGGATTCATCTTCTTGGTTCTTTCGGTAAAGTCACGTAGAAGGGAAATAATAAAATAATAAAATAAAATCATATAAAATACAATTCTCACGACGTTTTGGCCACAACGCAAGCAGCCGTCCTCAGGTGAAGAACAGGTCTGTCGGAAAGACAGTCACGAAAGCTTTAAATCTTCACCTGAGGACGGCTGCTTGCGTTGTGGCCGAAACGTCGTGAGAATTGTATTTTATTATGTTTTATTTTTATTATTTTATTATTTCCCTTCTATGTGACTTTACCTATGTGTACAATCTTTTCGTTAATACATTTTCAACAGATTGTCCGAATGGAATGAGGAAAAATTGTGTAATATTACTGATATTGGGTTTTTCCCTCCTGCTTTCAGTTTATAGCATTGATTGCACATTACTAATGGTGCGGTGTGTGTTCCCTTGTAGCAGCCAAGAGTCTTCTGAACAAGAAAACTCAGGATGGCGTTAAGGTGAGCCAGCAAAATTCACGCTGTGCTCAGTGCTTAACTTTACATGCTCAGCGTTTCAGCAATGTAATGTTTAAATCCTAATGGTTTTATCATCTGTGTTAATATATTGCGTAATGGCCTTGAGGTTGTCGTAAGGGCTTGCAAATATGCTGTTTGTTTAGTGCTGCTTATGAAATATATATTATGGGCTATTAATCCAATGACATGTGAAGGAAAGTTCTGAATGTGACAAATAACACGCTGGGTATTGTCGACAAACGTCACATTTTGCATGTCTGCTGTGATTGTTTGATGTCACTGTAAACCTAGTCTTTTGTTTATACTTTTATGTATTTAACAATGACTATCCATGTGTACCATATCAACTATATGTGCTACTTAAAAAAAAGAAATGTGCCTATGTTTAAATTCTCTCTTCAGTGCTTTATGAAAAGAATAAAACTCATGAGGCCACTGCCGCACACAGTACAGTTTTAACAAACCTCTAACGCATATGCCAAGTAAATGAAAGGAGAAAAAAATGCTCTACATGGAATAATTAAATATACCCCTTACTCTTCTTTTCCCTTTTACAATATAATACGGAAATATCCAGTTCACACTTGAATGCTGCTGTATTTAGATGATTCCATGGAGTGCATTGTGTATACTCTTCGAATAAACTAAGCACTTAATACTGAGAGGGTTTATTTGCTATGTCAGCATGCAACAAGGTATGAAGGCATCGTCTACAAAAGAGCACGCTTACAGCCTTGCAGCTTAAGATAATCAAGCCGAGCCGTATTGTTTTTGTTATATATCTCATGGATATTCTTACTTTTGTGAATCGCTTGTTCCAAATTGTAAACATCGCTGCCAAGGCTGCGCTTGCCGTCAGTCCAAAAGCCTTCTTGCCGTGCTGCCATGTGTGGTTTATATGTGACTAACGGCTACAATTTGCTCTTTGATATCGCTGCTTCCGCCCCCCTTCGACATTCTGCTACTCGGGGGTTTGTGGGGGGTTTACATTCAGAAACGGAAGTCCAGTGCAAGTGTTCAGGTACTGTTGAGAACCATCTTGTTTTTCAAAACAATAGCAAATAGTAACAAGTGTAAATTAACAAAAACAAATATTTGTGAGTAAAAAAAAATGAGAGAAAAAAACATTAAATTATGATTCATTAATTGTCCTTTTAAACATAATATTGCTAGATATTGTCCATTCCTGTCCCATCTTTTTTGATTGGAATTGCATCGTGGCTTTCACACCCTTTTCATCGCGTCCTCCCAGCCGTTGCCTTGCCGTGTCGTGACATCGCATGTGTCTCTCGCATGCCAAAACTTGTGCGTCGCTTTTCTTGTTTTGTTAAAAAGTCCACCCCCAAACCCCTCCTCCTCCTCCTCTTCCTCCTCCTTCCCAACAACGACCCTGAGTTTTGGTGCCGTTTATTTCTGCACGTGCATGCAAACAGAATGCCGGTTGCACTCGGAGGGGTTTCTTCCTATACATAATTAGACTTTTTCTAAATGAGTTATAACAAGTAAAATCATACTATGATGTAGTCTGTAACAAACCATGAAGCCTGAAGTGAATGGAAAACACTCGGGCACAATGTGCGAACATTCATTTCACTTTGTGTTTGATTTTTTACTTGGTGTATTTAGCTGTTTCTGTTTCATTGTTTTTTTCTTTACTCTTGTTTTCTCATTTACCAAATAACGTCAATATTTGTTTTGTTTTTATTATGTACGCGTTTTCATGACAACCCATCCAAAGTAGTGTTTTCCACTTTTCCACTGTAAAGTCATCCAATCTGTCTGCAATAATACTGTACGGGGTCAAAGTGTAACTTTTGAAAGTTATTCCTGTGCAGGTTCATGTATTTGAATTGCAGCTTGCCGTCAAGTTATGTCAGAACCACTTTGTCCGATTGTTATGCAGCGTTACGTAAAATTGTAGTTAAACCCGGGGGATGAAGGCAGGGGTGAAATGCTATTGAATGTATTTTTTTGCTAAAAGATTTGAATTTGCGGGTAAACAAATGCGTACGCACAAAATGTTAAGTCAATGCTGAGGAAACGGAACGCATTTTTCACGAGCGTAAGAGCCGAGTTTAAAAACTCTCACCGGGCACATTGCTTTGCAGTGGGGGGGAGCCATTTATCTCCCCAGGTGGGCAAGGGGGGGGATGGCGTGAGCAGTAAAAGTATTTTAACGCACCGTTTTCTGCCACGACAGCAGAACAACACAGCAGCCAGTGTAGCGAGCAGTGGAAAGAGGGCTCCCCTTCTCCAGCACTGGTACTGCATGCTTGTGTTTTCTTTTACGTTTGATTTGGGTTCATTAATTCCCTTTATTTTCTCTATGAAGTAGTGTAACATTGTCACGCAGTTCTAACATTTTTGTTAGGTTTATTGTTAACGCGAGGGGAATTTTGTTTTCCTCCGTCTGCCCTAGCTGGTTTGGTTGTTTTTCGTTGTTGTTTAACGATTTAAGTAATTTGGTTGAACCGTGTTTTATTTGCGATGAACATTGATTTATCCTCCAGTTTTCCTCCCTTCACGTTGGGATTTGTTTTACAGTGCACCATGAGTTCACTTTAGAGTAGCAACATATGTTGATAGTTTTGCATGGCTTTTGTGACTTTAGTTTCTTTATATTATTCTTTTAACGTGAAGACTCTATTTTATATACACACACACGTTTGTGTGTGGTGTATTTATCTGAATCTTAAATCATAACTTTTTTGCTATGAAAATGCCATTTTCATCGTTTGATTAGCCGCTGCATTTGTTCACAGTTCTCTAATTGCCTAATTTTGATCTCCACTGTTTATGATGGTGGCTGACAGTGCTAATCCACTCATCAATCAATAATGATAATTTATATACACACCGATATTCATTTTGCTTTTGGTTATATTCAATACTAAACTTTGTAATTGCGCTAAGTGAGTTGAAATCGTTATAGAAGGCGATTTGTGTGTGTTATTTATTACAAACTTTATTTATTTTGTTTGCCTTTTAGTTTTTTATCCTAGTTTTAAAACTGACCTTGGCTCAATGGCATTTAATTTTATTTTAAACTTTGCATAAAAAATACACCTTGCAAAAATGTTGTACTTGTAATAACAGTCTTACACTTGCATGATTGCACGCCATCCATTGAATGACCAGACTTCAGGGATGAGTCGTCTTCCAAGTGTAATTTACCTTTAATGTAAAGTGAGTAAGAATTCGGTAGTGTGTCAGTGTTCTTTCTGTATACTTTTGAGCAAAAAGTAAGGTGACTTGAATGAACAGTATTGGTACAAATTCACAGAACTGCTCATTTTTATTTTAATTTCACATCTTTCTTTTTTGGAGACATTTGGCATTGTATAAAATAGCCAAAACGTTTAAATGTTTCTTCAAATTAAAGTCTCCCAAGTAGTAGTACTCTAAAAAATGAGTACAATTTTGTAAAAAAAAAAAAAATGAGCACTTCAAATTATCTAGCTGGGTTTAGTCATTGCTTAAGCTTTTTTGCATTTGATATGGTAAAGGGTAAAACAAACGGCTGGTAATGCATGCATTTGCGATGCACATCCCACTTTATTTGCACGCAAACGAACGAACACCCTTTGTGTCCATATACATGACCCAGACGGTTTTAACACCACAAAATGTTCATGAAAATCACAGCCCTGTTTAGCACACATGAAACCAATGTAGGGACTTGTAGTTGGCATTGACCACGGAATGCATTTTTGGCACGTTAGGAAGGATTAAATACAACCGGTATTCTACTTAACCCTCTTGTCTACTTCACTCATTCTTCAGGAGCCTCAGACCACTGTTATCCACAATCCGTCAAATGGAGCCAAGGTATTTTTTTTGTAAGCCATGGTGTTGTCCATGGTACTCATTCTATAAACTTTGACCACTGCCCAGCAGGGATCAAAGTCTGTCCTGCACAAGTCACCAATTATTATTTGAGTGCTTCCTTGTCCACATTAGCAGCATCGCTTTTGGGGGGTTGACTTCACATTTAGACACCAAAACTATGAATTTATCATTGTGTGTAATCACGCATTACTGCCATGCTTGGGGGTGTGTGTGTGTGTGTTGGCTGGCTTCTTGCGTTACGTTTTTGTTTAACCGTCCAAGGTTTTATTTGCTCGCATTTTAAATTGTCTGCAAAGCATACTTTTGTTTTTCACATTTTTAAAGAATGCGGTAGGCTTCTGAGAGAAAAAATATTTGTTAAAAGCACCACAATATAAATAATGCCCCCATAGAAATCCACGAATAATTATTGATTTGATCGCCCAATATTTTATTGCACCAACAATATCCATAAATAAAAACAAATTATCGACACCAAATGATGTCATCTCTGTTCATAATTATGCTTGCTAAAAACAGAAACTTTGATATGAGTGTGAATATGAAAAAAAATAGTTGACAATCTCGTCATAGGTGCAATGTTGTACTTGGCTATTGAAGTGCCATATTGCACCAGATTTAATTTCACTTTTGTGAATACTCAGCTGTCTCTGAAGTTAATCACAATGAATTATTCTGGCAGCCTTATATTGGATTGTTTGACCTATTTTGTTCGACTCGTCTTCATTTAAATCAAAATAACACTCATTTTCTTAGTCTTTAAAATTGCTAAAAAATATGCATTGCCATGTGACGTCTGGAGCAGTGATTTTCAAGAGTCGTGTTAGATAGGATAATATCTCAAAAGACACTTTCCATATGCGGCATGTGGAGGCATGGGTTTGTTTTTCTGTTAACAATGCCACGAAAGGATGCATTGTTTTGCATAGAGGGGGAAATGTGCATCTTGTTGGAGTGGGCCATCGTCCTGGTGACATGAATGCATCTTGCTGGAACGTGAATGAACTTGTAATTGCTCTCTCATTACTCTGCAAAAAGGATGGAAAGCCTTTATTTTCCATTGTGGACATTTCTCAACAATAAACGATATAAACATGCGGTGACAGAAGGTCATTTAAAATATAATGGATGGTGCAGTAGTTGCTCCGATTGAACTAAAAAACAAAGGTTTTCCTAAATTCTTTGATTCATTATGTCTTGTGCATGTTTATTTTCTTCACAGTTGTGCTTACTTTAAAGAGACACTTGCCTTGTCAAAACAAGTCTAAAGTTACTCCTGTGTGAATGCACACAACAGCTTACTCTCACCCATCACGTTTTCAAAAGAAATATAAATCAGACTTAAGATTAAACACCAAACCAGGTCTGTCTTTATTAATTTCCATGCGGTCGCATGATGTACTAAGCTGTGCACCAACAGTTCTCAATCGCCGCTGCTTTTGCTCACTCCGGCCTTCTGTGCCTTCTTTTCTTGCGAGTGAGAGGATAAACTTGGTAACAAGTACAAATTTGCAGTTGGCAGCCAAGGAAAGGCTAAACTGAAGTGACGGTTGAGGATTGCTGATCACGAAGCACCGATTCAAAGCTAATCGCATGGAGTTGGTATGACCGAGGCATCTCTTTCTTTAAAGGCATGGCCACTAGCTAAACGTTGTGCAGCATGACTACCGTAACATTGCCACCTTGCAACTCGGATATTTCGGATTTCCCACTTAGAGATATGTCGTGTACTTGGACATGGCAGCTCTTCGTGTACAGTTGAGACATATTTTCGTTTGGCATGTAGTAAAAAAAAAACTGGATACTCTTTGTTGAACTTTCATGTTTAATACGACGATTTGTTGAACTGTATGCAAATCCACCATTTGGGTTTACAGCAACAATAATACAAAATAATAAAACAATTCTGGTGAAATGTTTAATTCTTCCAAGGAGAGATAACCGAAAGATTGTCGCACACGAAGATATAGTGGTCTAATTTCATCATTTACAAATGTGTCCATGCAGTGGTGTATTTGTCTCTTATTGAATTTCATTAACTTTTATTGCTTTAAAAGTCTCTTTTTTTGTACGTCTTCATTACTTGTTTTGTTTTTACCATTTGCCCTTCATGCTTTCTGTGTACCATTCCTTTAGTCCTTTGTGGAATGCTTACACGTGTTTTTGTTTATATCAACAGCAGTGTTTTTTTATAACAACCTAAATGTTTAACGTGGTTTTTTTTCCTGCCTCATATTGTATTTGTCCTTTAGTCCATTTGTGTGTCATAGTACATATATTGTTACATTGTCACTACTGTTTGTACACGCACATACAGAGATAACATCCAGTTTAACACGTAGGCTTTCGCGAACAATATTATTCATAATAAACGTTTTTGGGTTAGATCGCGTTATTTATAAATGTGTCATAACCCTCCACCACCCGACACGGCCAATCGGGAAAAAAGTGTCACGTTGACAAAAGACAAATAGTTCACTACTTTAGCCACCGGTGTGTTGAAGAGTTTTTTTAGTACGACGTTTCGCTGGTAATTACATCCAGCATCATCGGGCAATTCGCCAGAATGGTGAAGCCCTCACTTGCTCCCGGTTTTAAATAGAGCAGCAAGGTGATGTCATCATTTAAAAAAACTGTAAATGTGTGGATTCACTCTTCAACACACCGGTGGGCTAAAGTAGTCAACTATTTGTCTTTTGTCAACGTGACACTTTTTTGCTGATTGGCCGTGTCGGGTGGTGGAGGGTTACGACACATTTATAAATAACGTGACTAACCCAAAAAACTTTATTATGAAATAACATCCAGTGTGTACCCCATTTACTGACTGGTCGCCCCAATTAGTGAAGAGCATGAGTTGGAAAAAATATTTCGTAAAAGCAAAAAAATTCACTGTCCTGTGGTTAAAACTGACACTTATCGAACATTCCTTTTCTAGGATTGCTTCACACGAGCAATTAACCTTTTTACCGTAACAATATCATACAACACTCTTGTTATTTTTTATGACTGATTACACGAATTGAAAGTGATCTTAATATTTCACACCGATAAAAAAATATTTACTTCTAAATGTTTGACAATTTATGTTGAGGCAAATATGACATGCCAAGTTGTGTAAAAAAAGGAGCATTATCTTCTTAACAATATGTACTAACTGCCTGTACTTTGTTTGGCCTTCTACGCAGGAATCTTCCGAGAGCAGCAATACTACAATTGAGGATGAAGACGTGAAAGGTGAGTCGCAATCCGAAACGGCTGTTAACTTGCAATTTTTGCCATTTCATAACGAGCGCAAACATAACACGGCGAGCTGAAATTTTTAAACAATACGTGGAGTAAATGTGCCCAGCAGACAAAGACGCCTTCTGGCTGCCGAGCAGCGTACGAGGGAGATGCTGATTAAGTGAGGCGATCCAGTGATGTGACCTAAAGGGCCATGTGGGAATAAATGAAAACAAAACAAATTGAATTGATTTTCAAAATTGTCTCTGCTCATAACTTCACATTGTGATTGCAGTCCCCCGCCGCACTCTTCGTGTTTCTTGGTTTTCCCCTGTACAGTTGTGCTGCAAATATGATACGCCTGTGCTGGTGTCGAGACTTAATTATTAATGAGTGTGCGGTGCTGAAGAGCCACTTACAGTGAAATATTACAGCAGCGCTCGTGTTCATAGGATCCCGCTGTTTTGAACGGATATATTGGGTTTAGTAATCATTGCATAACGATGGTCATTGCCGGTTATTACACCATGTTCCCACAGTTGAGTTATCCTGCATGTTTTGTACCTCATCATGTTTAGTTTTATTCCTTTTTTTTGTCATTGCTCATTTTTGTGCGTGTGTTTCCTTTCCACCCCCCCTCCGTACCCTTTTATTTTCCTCACCCTAAACAAAAAACACTCGCCTGGATTGGTGTGATGCCCCCACACTCCCGCCACCCCCCCCCCATCCCCTACCCACACTGCTCCCTCCTCCCTCCACTCCTTGCCCGATGCATGCAGCCGCGAAAAGTGCAGAGCAATCGAGCGCAGTTAAACGGACGGAGCCAGCGGCCCTGGCTAATGCTAGCGCTAATACGAGCCCGACGGTTAAGCCCACCCAAAAGCCACTCGCTCCAGCTTTCTGAGTCCGATCGCTCCAACTCCGTGCAGTGTAAGTCATAGGGGAATGAGTGAATGTGAGGAAAGCTTGCATGCAGCCAAGCTGTGGGAGGAGCACTCTTTAGGGCGATTTCCAAGATGTTGGCAATAATAATAATTATAACGTGTTTTGTAGGAGTTGAGAGTTCATTTTGTGAACCGAGCAGAGTTTTTTTATGAATACATATTTTATGGGAGGCAGAGGCGTTGGACATCCGTGACTAGTAAACCAATTGGTTCTTTTTGAAAATAGGGGATCCTTGACAAGTTTGGAAACCGATACCCGGTGTTGCTGGTGAAAATGTGCATTGTATTATGGTGTGACCCAGCGCCAGTATCATTGCCATTGTGAAAAGGGATGCTCTTTGGGGTAACCCGAGTCCCCCAGGCTGTTGCGTCACATAGTCACGCTGGCTTGTGGCAGTAGGGGGATACAGACATAGAGAGTCAGCTGAATGGTGAGTAGCCGCCTCCTCGGCACTCTGGAAATTTGCTAAATTCGACAACACGTTCGTAGCCTGGTGTCTCGTGACGGAGTTGCTGAAAGAGTTTTTGGAAATGTCAACAGGTATTTGTGTGTCTGTCTGTGAATGTATTTAAATGATCCATTATAAAATAGTGTCAAAGTCACCTTGCTGCTGGGCTCGGCGACGGGGAAGCGTTAGAGGAGAGAACAGAATTGCAGTGCGGAACCCACGGGCTTTGCATATCTGTGCCTGAGCCAAATAGTCTGCCTTGGTTAGCTGGCTTCGCCGTGTAATAACATCAATGCCAGTGGAATAATTTGCTATGAGCATGGATGGGAAGCTTAAAATAGAGTCTGGATTAGTAAGCAGGTAGATATTTTGCTGCTGTGTGTGTTTGCGCATTCAGTATACAGACTCGTAAATGTCTCGCCATAGTTTGCATGCTTCTCCCCCTTCTTTTGGTGTTTGCGTTTGGTTTTATATATCGGTATGATTTGTTTATTTGAGACAGACATCACCATTGCTTTCATTTGAAGGTTTTGTTATTTATCCTTTTCATTTTGACACAAAGTATTGGCTCAGTGATGTGGTGTAGCTGTCCTCGCCTCCATACACATTCCTCCAGTTATTTTAGTGAAGGTTCTTGTTAAACAATGTGCAGCCTAGAATTTGCTTTGGTGTGTTCTGTCATCCAAGCCCAGGTGTCATCCAAGCCCAGATGTTTTGCATAGATAAACTAACACATTAAAATAGCATTTTTAATTACATATCTCAGCAATTACACATTCGGTTGTCTCAACACCTGGTGCCAGAGTATCGCATATACAATGCTTGAGAGTAAACAGGGTTGACAGAACACATTTCCGTAGCTTTGTATGTCCAGAAAAACGCAAACCATGGTGATTGCTTATTAAACAGTGTGCAATTTGTTGGTTTTCCGTGTTTGTGAACGCTTAATTGACCCGAGATATTTTCTCTTATTCCCCGCACACACGTGACATTTTAAACTGCTCTGCCTCGACATCCCCTGCACTTGTTGAATTGCACTCCTCTTATTGACTGCCGTCTCCTTAATTGCATTCATTTTGTTTGATCCCTTGTAATTGTTTGCCATAATACACCTCTGCTGCATGGAATATATTAATATATAAATAAAAACGTCTGTCGCTTAACCCCCGATTCCAATTGTTGCTTTACGCTCTTGTCCTTGCTACCCATTCCATTCCTGTCCGCCCCCCCTCCACCGCCGCACAATCCTCGCCTCCCACATTCATCTCTCTTCCCCCCCCCGCTCCTCGTTATGTTCCACGCCGCTCGCTTGCATGGTTGCCTGGCGACCGCAGCACGCAAGCAGGAGATAATCAAGGTGACGGAGCAGCTCATCGACGCCATCAACAATGGCGACTTCGAGGCTTACTCGTAAGCGAGCGGCATCAGCCTCCACACGTCAGCGATTTACACCCCACCCCCACCCCCCTTTTATTTAATCGGTCATTTATTTCTCGTCCGTTGCGGGGTCCTCTATTTATGGCCAAATTAATGGCAGTCATGTGCACGAAATATTAAGCAGGGTTTGCCGCTATAACCCTGCCATTGAATTTTTGCCTTTTCATTGCAGGATTTGAAATCTTTTGTTACTGCAGTTGATTTATTAAAGAACCCTCCCTGAGTTGTCTGATGTCCAGGATTTATTTTGCTAATGTTGAGGATGACATTATCAACATTTAAGGTCAATTATTATAATACGGGAATAGCAAAATGCTATCATGGCAAACAACATTTATTAACATTTGAAGTTATCAAATGCCTGTCAATTTTCAGCAATTGTTTGTACCAATTGTATTTTGTTTTGCTTTTTGTTCACTTGCTGCGTATTGCGCCACATGCAGGAAGATTTGTGACCCCGGCTTGACCTCCTTCGAGCCCGAAGCTCTGGGTAACTTGGTGGAGGGGATGGACTTCCACAAATTCTACTTTGAAAACCGTATGTTGTGTGCATGACACTGTTAAACCATGCAGTAGCCCTTATTTAAACCACAGAAAAATAGCTTCATTTGTGGATTTTATTTGAGGTGTAACGATGCATCAATTCACAAATTCACATTATTTCTTAAAGCTCCTCACATTGGATCACGTGTTTAAACATTGATGTAATGGGTGCATTGAGCCCAACAGCTACTAGAGGCACTGCCATTAACCACAGTGATGAAACAAATATTGATTATTTAATTGTGTTGCGACACTGAATTGTGATAGTTCTTCAATTGTTCTTCGTGATGAATCGTTAGACCTCTCGTAATTATGTCACAAAGATTCCAAAGGCCCATTTCAGTGCACTTTTTATACCAATTTAGTTTTGTTTTAAGCATGGCCCTGATTCTAAAGCATTTAAGCATTTTATTGAAGAGAAGCCAAAACTAATTTTTTTTTGCCCATTGTGAAATAATCAGGTAATGTAAAAAAAGGAGCTTTGGGGAGAGGAAGCGCAGAATTGAAGTGCATGGGAAAGGAAACCCGCTCGGCCTTCCCAATGCAGTTACTTGACTTTTGGCTCGCAAGAAGGTGGCAGTACGAGAGCCTTTGCTGTTCCTTTCATCGATGCGGAAGTTCACAATTTTCTTTTCTCGTCACCACCACCAGTCCTGTCCAAGAACACGCGCCCGATCCACACAACGATCCTGAACCCGCACGTGCACCTGATCGGCGAGAGGCGGGCTGCATCGCCTACGTGCGCCTAACGCAGTACCTGGACGGCTCGGGCCTGCCGCGCACCCAGCAGTCGGAGGAAAGCGGCGTGTGGCACCGTCGCGACGGACGCTGGCGCAACGTGCACTTCCACCGCTCGGGAGCGCCGTCCGCCCTCCCCGTCAAAATAAGGTGAGCGACTACCCGTTGCCGTCAAGCCCCTTCGTTTGTTACACGATGTCTCGGCCCTTCCTCTGTTATTCCTTCTGTACCCTTGGCACTTGAACAACAATCAAAATTGTTTACGGAAAATTAAATAAGGTGAGCGGTGGCACGACGTGCCCCCCTTCCCCCCCCTATTTGAGGAGCCACTGAGCAACGATGACTCAAAAGGTTTGTGGGTTGTACCGCGTGCTGTTTGAGCGCGATGTCCGACGTTTTTCCTCCCGTGTTGAGGGCTTCTTCAGCAAGTTGCGCTGCTGCTGTACAGCCCTCTGATGTGTTTTTGGGTTGTACCGCATGTTATTCGGCACGATGTCCAACGTTTCGCCACGTGCTGGAGCTTCTGCGGCAGTGTTTTTCTTTCCGAATATTTTCGGTTTTCATTGTAAACTTTTCTATCTGGATGTGCTGGTTTCTTCTACACGTCAACTGTTGGCCAAAAATCCCTCTTAAAACTCTGAAGGCTTTTCTGGGTGCATAAATAATAACTAATTGCATGTAAATGATGATTTCTTAAATAGATTGTTTTGACAGAAATGTTACTATAAAAAATGTATAACAATAATACATCTTGCCAAAAATGCAGTATTCTGAACATTCAATGAGCCCTTTCAGCCCACCTTGTCACAAAACTGAAGCCATCACCCCCCTGAGTGAGGTCTCCACTTTGAACAGAAACATGATTAGAATCTGGGTGTTTGAAAGTGGTCCAGTGCACTGCACTAGCACAAACAAACAAGCCTGCCTGGATCAAGATTACTACTTGTGCTCTCTCAATGCTAATCCCACCGCTACTGGCACCACCACTGCCAAAGCCATTTGTTGGACTCAGGAGATGTGAAGGTTTTGCAGAAGTTGCAATCATGTTGCGTGACTTTTGAGTCTAGCCTTGTGCGTCACCGCTTTATCACCAATATTGCTTGTGATAAGGTAATGCTCTTAGTAGAAACCTTGTAACCCCAAATGCTTAATTTGTCAAGTGGGTACGGTTGATTTGTGGCTGAGATATGTGAATGATTGCATTGCCGAAGTGTGTAGCAAGGAAATAAACGATACTTTGACTGGGTGTCGGCGTCACATTGCTGCAGTGTGGTGTGGGTAATTGCATGACGGCACTCTTAAAATAGTCGTTTGAATATAAAGCTATGTGTTGGGTGAATGATTGCGTATATTATATATGATTTGGAAAGTTGTGGCTTGTACCATGGAGTATGTTATTTTCCTGCATTGCATTGTGCGGCTGATTTGTTTGGCTACATTAGTTGTGGATATTTGCGGCTGCATTTGTGCAACATTGTTGATTGTGCGGTGCAGGTCACTGTGTGGCTGCTTTGTGTGGATGGGTAATTGAGCGGCCTCACCATACGATGTGAAGTGTCTTATTGTGCAGAGCTGGAAATCTGCATGCCGTGTGTATCATCGCATTGCCTTGCTTACATATAAAATTCCGAGTTCGGTCATCGCTCATTGCCGATTTGCGTTGTGCAGGTCACCCGCTCGACCGCTTAGCGTGGACGCGTCATTGCATGGCCGCGCTATAACATGCACTGCACACTGGGGGCAGTGCTGGCGGTTGCGTCGCCGCACTTGCTGTGCGCGCGAACGTTTTACCGACGTAACCCGGTGTGTGCTCGCCGCGTGTGTTTTGTGTTCCGTGTCACGCAGGCCGAGCGGGTGTCTCGGCGATGGTGTGCTCCCTTGTGAGGCAGCCTCGAGCGAGCGCCAACAGCGTCGCCCGCAGGTGGCGCAGCAACGCATGTCGCGCCATCCCCTCCGCCCGGCTGCCTGCTCCGTAAAAAAAAAAGCACGTGACTCCATTGTCCTGTCGCGTCGCACCTCTCTCTCTTTGGTGGATGTTTCAACTTGTTTCAGCGTACCGCACGGCGGCGCATAATACTTAAGCTAAAAAAACGGAAAAA
>NW_024705125.1:0-30428 GCF_018977255.1 Callorhinchus milii
GTAGACAGCACCGTGTGGGTGGCTGTGTGTAACACCAGCCCTAGGGACAGCACCGTGTGGGTGGCTGTGTGTAACACCAGCCCTAGCGGGACAGCACCGTGTGGGTGGCTGTGTGTAACACCAGCCCTAGCGTAGACAGCACCGTGTGGGTGGCTGTGTGTAACACCAGCCCTAGCGTGGACAGCACCGTGTGGGTGGCTGTGTGTAACACCAGCCCTAGCGGGGACAGCGCCGTGTGGGTGGCTGTGTGTAACACCAGCCCTAGGGGGACAGCACCGTGTGGGTGGCTGTGTGTAACACCAGCCCTAGTGGGGACAGCGCCGTGTGGGTGGCTGTGTGTAACACCAGCCCTAGGGTTGGGGGAAAAAAACAGCACCGTGTGGGTGGCTGTGTGTAACACCAGCCCTAGGCTGGCGGGACAGCACCGTGTGGGTGGCTGTGTGTAACACCAGCCCTAGCGGACAGCACCGTGTGGGTGGCTGTGTGTAACACCAGCCCTGGCGGGACAGAGCCGTGTGGGTGGCTGTGTGTAACACCAGCCCTAGCGGGGACAGCACCGTGTGGGTGGCTGTGTGTAACACCAGCCCTAGCCGCACCCGTGTGGGCAGCACCGTGTGGGTGGCTGTGTGTAACACCAGCCATAGCGGACAGCACCGTGTGGGTGGCTGTGTGTAACACCAGCCATAGCGGACAGCACCGTGTGGGTGGCTGTGTGTAACACCAGCCCTAGCGGACAGCACCGTGTGGGTGGCTGTGTGTAACACCAGCCCTAGCGAGACAGCACCGCGTGGGTGGCTGTGTGTAACACCAGCCCTAGCGTAGACAGCACCGTGTGGGTGGCTGTGTGTAACACCAGCCCTAGCGGACAGCACCGTGTGGGTGGCTGTGTGTAACACCAGCCCTAGCGAGACAGCACCGTGTGGGTGGCTGTGTGTAACACCAGCCCTAGCGGACAGCACCGTGTGGGTGGCTGTGTGTAACACCAGCCCTAGCGAGACAGCACCGTGTGGGTGGCTGTGTGTAACACCAGCCCTAGCGTAGACAGCACCGCGTGGGTGGCTGTGTGTAACACCAGCCCTAGCGTAGACAGCACCGCGTGGGTGGCTGTGTGTAACACCAGCCCTAGCGGACAGCACCGTGTGGGTGGCTGTGTGTAACACCAGCCCTAGCGAGACAGCACCGTGTGGGTGGCTGTGTGTAACACCAGCCTAGCGTAGACAGCACCGTGTGGGTGGCTGTGTGTAACACCAGCCCTAGCGGACAGCACCGTGTGGGTGGCTGTGTGTAACACCAGCCCTAGCGTGGACAGCACCGCGTGGGTGGCTGTGTGTAACACCAGCCCTAGCGTAGACAGCACCGTGTGGGTGGCTGTGTGTAACACCAGCCCTAGCGTAGACAGCACCGTGTGGGTGGCTGTGTGTAACACCAGCCCTAGCGTAGACAGCACCGCGTGGGTGGCTGTGTGTAACACCAGCCCTAGCGTAGACAGCACCGTGTGGGTGGCTGTGTGTAACACCAGCCATAGCGTAGACAGCACCGTGTGGGTGGCTGTGTGTAACACCAGCCTAGCGTAGACAGCACCGTGTGGGTGGCTGTGTGTAACACCAGCCCTAGCGTAGACAGCACCGTGTGGGTGGCTGTGTGTAACACCAGCCATAGCGTAGACAGCACCGTGTGGGTGGCTGTGTGTAACACCAGCCCTAGCGTAGACAGCACCGTGTGGGTGGCTGTGTGTAACACCAGCCCTAGCGTAGACAGCACCGTGTGGGTGGCTGTGTGTAACACCAGCCCTAGCGTAGACAGCACCGTGTGGGTGGCTGTGTGTAACACCAGCCCTAGCGTAGACAGCACCGTGTGGGTGGCTGTGTGTAACACCAGCCCTAGCGTAGACAGCACCGTGTGGGTGGCTGTGTGTAACACCAGCCCTAGCGTAGACAGCACCGTGTGGGTGGCTGTGTGTAACACCAGCCCTAGCGTGGACAGCACCGTGTGGGTGGCTGTGTGTAACACCAGCCATAGCGTGGACAGCACCGTGTGGGTGGCTGTGTGTAACACCAGCCCTAGCGTAGGACAGCACCGTGTGGGTGGCTGTGTGTAACACCAGCCATAGCGTAGACAGCACCGTGTGGGTGGCTGTGTGTAACACCAGCCCTAGCGTAGACAGCACCGTGTGGGTGGCTGTGTGTAACACCAGCCCTAGCGTGGACAGCACCGTGTGGGTGGCTGTGTGTAACACCAGCCCTAGCGTAGACAGCACCGTGTGGGTGGCTGTGTGTAACACCAGCCCTAGCGTAGACAGCACCGTGTGGGTGGCTGTGTGTAACACCAGCCATAGCGTAGACAGCACCGTGTGGGTGGCTGTGTGTAACACCAGCCATAGCGTAGACAGCACCGTGTGGGTGGCTGTGTGTAACACCAGCCATAGCGTAGACAGCACCGTGTGGGTGGCTGTGTGTAACACCAGCCATAGCGTAGACAGCACCGTGTGGGTGGCTGTGTGTAAAACCAGCCCTAGCGGGGCTTGACGAGCACTGGGATAGTGCGGGCACCACGCGCAGCGTGCGGTGGGGGCTCCCCCGAGGGGTCGAGGGTGAGTATCAGCCCAGGGGCAGGGTTGCCACGGGCCGTGGCACTCTGGTTGACCCGTAGACACGTGATCGGAATGTCCACACAGGGGCCCCAGGTGTGGGGGGGGACTCGTGGGTGATCACGTGTCCAGGGAGGGCTCTTGAGAGGATCGGGAGGGAACGAGAATGTTCGAGAAGGCGGGCGGGGCCGAGGGCGGAGCGGCCCTGACCGTAGAGGGATATAAGGCGGGTCCTGAGAGGGGCCGGGGTCTCTTCGTTCTCCAAGCAGGATGCTCTGCGTCTCAAGCTGGTAGCGCTTCGTCCTACGAGGGACCACGTGGTCGGAAACCGAGTGAGGTCTGACCCTTCGTAGCAGGAACTCCCCTGTGTAGTTAGCTGGGTGGTCACCACCCTAGGTTGTATCTGGTAAAGGGGCAGTTACCCCTTTGTGTTACGGTGTTACAAATAAATGTGTTGCCTATAAAAGGAAGAACGTCTGGAACTCGGTTGGACTCGCGACACGTGGGAGAATAACTGACCTGTCAATTGAAATGTTTTATAAGTCATAATATTCGATGAGCCGTATACAAGTTAATGACGTGACAAACATATAAATTGCAATTGAGGAATTTTGAAGATTTTCTAATCAATAATTTTAAGTGAACTAATATTATCAGGCTCACCAACATGATCTTTGAAGGTTATAGTACAGGGTTCGGAACGGAATATGTTAAACCCACGTCCCACTTCGTGTTAAGGCAGCAATGCGTCAGTTCCTAAAATGGACTGAACTGGGTCACAGCCAGGCTGGATTGGGAAGTAAATGCGTTGCTGTCCTTATGGCTTCACTTTTTACAGCTGCACTATCCTCATGAAACAAAACACACATTTATATGTGCCACAGCGTAACCACAATGCTTGTCATTTGTTACTCATGAGCATCGCAAACCATTGTGTATTGTGTGCTGTACGACTTCTTCCTGCTAATTTGCAATTCAGCATTATTTAAATTGCTCAAAAATCAGAGGGGAAAAGGAATCTAAATGCCTCAGGTTCTTAAGGCCTTCACCACAAGCTACATGTAATAACTGTGATAAAGGGTGATAAATGTATCATTAAATAATAATGCAATTTATAACACGCGCAAATTTGCAGACATAACGGCCGCAACTCAAGAGGCGCAAGAGCCAAGCTCACTCGCTCGAAAGCACGTGGTTATAGAGGTGAGTTTTTAAGTCTCTCTTGAAGGAGGCGATTGAGGTGATGCTGCGAATGTGTAGAGGGATTGCGTTCCAGACTGGATCTTGGTATCAATAGGCCGTGAGTCGCGCTGCGCAGGCATCTGCCGTGTGCTGAGCTGCAAGTTGTCAATAATGAAGAAAGGTACGGCGGGCAGGCAGATGTGAAGGCATTGTGGCAGAGGTAGGCGATCTTGTAGATGGCACGACTGGCGATGGGTAGCCAGTTGAGGGCACGGAGACAGGCACATTTCTCATTCCTAAATCAACTGTATGGCCCACCACGAGTGCTAATTTTAAATGCAATCCAACATATACAAGTATTAAATAATTACCAAGTCATGTATCCCAATGTATTTGGTAAGAAAGCAAAGTTTTCTAAAAATAAGAAATAGTCGTGTTCAGCTCTCATCAGTTAATCTTGACATTTTCGTATTCCTGCGTTCAATTGTTTATCAATGCACAATAAAAACCTGCGATTAATCAAAAACAGTAATCTTCCGATTTTCAAAGGAGCACCTGAGTCTTAGTATAGATGCAGTCTGTATTAAAAATAACATGTTACAGTAAATAACTTTATTTCTCAGTGATGCCATGGAAACTCTTTATTCGTAACAACTTTGTTAAAATGCCATGGAAGTTGTGTACCAACATTGAAAAAGCCATTGATTCTTCCTTTCACAATACAAATGTTCATGTTTCCACGAGACTTGGGTCTGTCAATATGCTGTCCAAAAAAATTCACCAGTCAAGCATGGTGATATAATTACATGAACTAGGAAAAAAACTACTTTCTTTGAACATTTTATAAGATGTATTTTCTGTTTTAGGTCTGAATTGAACATGTTTAAATTAGATTTATTTAACAATATAATGGTCAAATCATTCACTTAAGGCAAGGACGATTGCACTTTTGACGAGGACTTAAAGATGCAATGACATGTTGTTTCAACTTGCCAATATGCCATAGAATCAAGAGCTTGTTACCAGTACGTTAACCATACTGCGCTCAGCATTACACCATTTACTTACATCTAAATATTAATCTTTAAAGTAAATTAAAGTAGAAAAAATTCATTCAAAATATTTGATGTTTGAAATGTCCATTCACATTAGCCACAATGGGGTGTATTTTGCTCTTCCAATGAACCTTGGAAAATGACAATTTTAAAATAAGAGATTTTTTGACAATAACCAACAAAAATATGAAGACAATATTTTATTTTCCTTAAGGAAAACACAAAATCCAGTGGGATGTGAGTAATTTGACAAGCGGTATTCGTGGAAGCGATAATAAAAATACAATATATATTTACAATTTACACTTTGCATTGGATAAGCCTTTCTGCAAACAAATTTGATGCAATCAGCTATTCATCAATTTGGAACTGCTTTTTGTAAATTGTACAATGCAAAAACATAAGCACTCATTTATAGTATGATTAATAACAGCTTGACTACCTTAGTTTGCACACACAATTTAAGACCACCACTGATGTCCCACAAATGACATGCAGGACTAAGAGAACATGAGCCACTTTGTGGTTTAAAACTTAAATTTAACACAAACCAAAAACTCTTAAGCAGGGGAGAATGAGAATAAAAAATAAATTATGAGTGCACAAGGTGAGAATTTTGAAGATTACCTACAACAGGTTACCAATTATGAAGTTCTACTCCATCTTCAACACCACAATCTTTGTAGATACAAACATAGCCCGAATAGGAATCTCTTAAAACTGCAATTTTTTTGTTGTAGCTTTACCAAGTGACAAAAGCATGCTGTCAAGGGGAATTGATGAACACATGCTTTCATCAGCACTTGAACATCCAGATGCCCATTGCGATGCTGGTTATTAAATGTATTTAAAATGGACTTAACTTGTATTTGTTAGGTACGTTCTGGGTTAATTTCAATTAATTATAGGTAAACTTCAATATAGGTCACCTGTACAAGCAGTTCAAGAGCATTTCAGCATATATGGAACTTGAAACCTTTTATTCCAAGAATAGTACAATAAAAATGGCATTTTACACAAGTGGAACTTTTTTTTGCACTATTGTTTCTGATGCTGTACATGTATTGGATTTTATCAACCTTAAGTTTATCAAAGCCTTTGAAGTCCACAAAAAACAAACCTACATGGCAAATAGCCCAACATATTACTCACAAATTGTGCGTTTAATAATTGTTACTCTTGATTAGGCAACCAGACTTTCATTATTTAACATACGATCCAAGAGTGATAAAACATTGACTTCTAATAATATTGAGGGCTATTCCTACAAGTAGAGTTGGTAATAGAACACCAGCAAAAAAATCCTATAGCAGTATAAATTAATATTGCCTTACATCACAAATAAAAAAAATGATGCTAACATGACCATTCCACACATTTGGAAAAGGGAAGTTTTAAGATGTACGCACTTAATAATAGGTTCACATTTGATGACAGAATACTGGTTTGCCCAAATTGTAAGGGAGCCATTTGCACAGTATTACATTGTGCAGTAAGCATATATGTAGCGCCGCAATATGGCAGGCCATTACAAGGGTGCTGAACAGTACTTTATGAAAGGGTGCCATGTCGTTAAAACCAGCGTTAAAGATTCTGTCCTGATTGACAAATGTAATCCATGCTAAATTTACTGATTTTAATGATCCCTGAGGGATGATAGGCGAGGTCAACCTCTGTCCAAGATTTGTACTCGTAACCTTTTGATTGCGAGTTAAGTGTACGTATCACCACATGGGGCACTATGTTGGAGAGATATTAACTACCTCGCCTGCTAAACAGGTCGTGGGTTAAATCCCGACGCCGATATATTTGGAGTTTGCATGTTCCCCACGTGGTCGTGTAAATTTCTCTCCACATTTGGAAACATGAGTTTAAGAGTATACATTTCCACATAAGCCACTTTGTTGAGTTAACATTTGTGGCCAGGTCGCTTCTGAAAAAGAGCTACATAGCTCAATGGACCTTATACCTGGTAAAATAAAAGCTCTATAGTTTTAATTGTTTTAGTTTACATAGTATCACCTGCAGGATGAATATTAGTACTCCGTATTAAAGTATCAAGATCTCCATCACTCAGGGTTCCCACCTGATTAGACAAGGCTGGCATCATTCTGGAGTTGCTTCTCTTAGCTAATTACATATGTACTGTTGTGCTGGGTTAGCAGAATACATGTCACAATTTACTCAACCACCCCAGACCCCACCAAGACACGTAATGAATCGTCATGATTCAGAATTGTTGTGTGATTCAATAATCTATATTTTCATTATTGTCTCTTTAGTTTTGTTATCTTCATTATCCTGAAAGTAACATTTGTAAATTGGCATAAAATGTAAATCCGATTCTCTCATGCACAATTTGATGCATACATCGTAACGATAACCAATTCTAATCAAGGATTCAATGCATGGCTACTTCGCTGAGTTACTAGTGCTCTATGCAAAATAAAATCTACAGGCATCAGTTGTTTCTGGTATCTTGGCTTGCTAACAAAAGAAATAACGAAAAATTTAGCACCACAAATTCTGGGCCATGGTAGGAAGCCTGCTTCTACATTGCTTTTAATTTCCAGTTCTCAATGTTTCAACCTCCAATTCGAAGGCTACATATTAGGTAATAATCTTGCCAATGCATATACAGAATAGAATCTACAAGTGCTTCAGAGCAATGACTTGTTACAAATTTCAGCACATATATAGCACTTTGCTATGCAAACTCAACTTGTACACCCAGGCAATTATACCACTAAAGCATAGCTCATTATGGGAGCCTTTCACTTGCACTTAAAATGCAAATGAAACCCATTACTAAAACGGTTGTTAGCTATAACTAAAAAACATGACAATAACAAAAGTCATCCTTACAAATAACCGCACTTCCTTCCAAATAATCAACACGGCAGAGATTTTATTATTGATCGGACTAAAAGCCATGCTTGTATTTTAATATCGTTGTGAGCTCTCCATCTTCTTCCCAATTCGACACAGAAGTCTGACGCACTCCAGCCCCCTTGAAACCACGCAACACCTGCGGGCGGGGGGCGAGCGCCGAAGCTTTCACCACTGGGACATATCGGCGCTGAATTTGCCAAAGTTGCGCAGGGCGGACACCATGGCGGCGCCCGTGTGAATGTTAGAGAGACCCTCGAGGAACACTTGCAGGGCGGCGCCGCCGTTCACCGGATCATCTCGCAGCATGATGCCCGACTTCTCCAGGAACATCTGGTAGCACAACTGCAGCAGCTCGCCGTGTGCCACCGTGACGACGGTGGGGCTCGCCGGCTGGGTTATCTCCACCACGCTGATGCCATCCACGGGCGAAGCGTCCGGAGTCTCGGCGAACGCTGCCGTCTCCGTTTCCACGTGGCACGTGGTGGGCGACTGCAGGACTGTGAAACACTCCAGCGGTACATCAGCACAGCCTGCGCCAGCAACAGAAGGCATTAAAGGTCATTGGCAATTGTATGTTGCTGTGCAGGTTTAAATGGACAGGATATTGTAGGGGACACAAATGCAAAGCTTGTTACCCTGATTTTCAATTCAGAGTTCTCAACCGTATAATGATGGTTCAGTCATTATGTGGCAGAGCAAGACTATACACTTCAAATCAAAGTTTAGGATCAACTCGGCCCATCAACTCTGGGGTTGAGCGAAGGAAGTAATGTGGCAGTACTACAGAGGCTAATCAACCAAAAAAGGAATGTGGAATCTGCACCAGTGAATCAGGACTGCGAATTGGTGGAGAATATTTGAACCACTTTCATAACATAAATGGCCCTTTATCCAGGACAGTCTGAACCATCAACAACACTTTGAGGAAGCTTTTATTTTGGATGTTCAAGCAGTCTCCTTCAGCATTTATTGTGAATAGGAATATATTTGAGGAATGCAAAATACCCATGCATAAGAGGGTAAAAAAAACTAAGAGTCAGGTAGATCAGAATGTGACAAATTATACAAGTACAATATTCAACCTATAATTTTGATAATCATTGTGCTAATAGGTTACTGAAAAATTATACATTGTTCCAACTCAACAGAATGATTTGCCTGCCAACACAGATTGCCGATTTTATTACAATACTAAACCAATTATATTTAACTCTCTCATTCACTTTAAATAGTTCAGTTTTTTGTAATTGCTATCAGCAGTTTTGTGGCAGTAAGTAGGCATTAGTCTGCTGATGCATTAAAAGCATGTCTGCAGGGTGCATTAAGCACATGTAGAAAAAGCAGCAACATGCATCAGTTGCCCATCTGCTATTTTACGTGTTAGCAAAACACATTAGAGCACATTTATTTAAGTGTACATTTCTAATGTGGAAAATACTTTTATACTCACTGCACAAAGCAATAAATATGAAATTTAGCTACACGTCACTAAAGATAGAAGTACGCTGGGATATGTTCAGTTATGAGAAAACACATTGAAACATTTCAAATAAGTTGACAATTTTGAAGAAAGCAATGCTGTATTTATCTAATCACTTTTAAAGAGTTATTTTTTGTATGAAAGGGAAGCTAGGTATGGCAGTGATGACCATTTGCATGATTTATATTGCAATTGTACTTGAGACATTGCGTTTTTTCCTACTTGACAAGAAAAATAATTAGTCTGAAATAGCAAGAATATAGAATACATGTTACTTATGAGTGCTTGTCATCCGTTTTAAACTTGTCAAACTGAGACCAATTCAGCAGTGAGATATCATAGATGTTGACAATCAGGATAATATAGGAGTGTTTAATTTAAGCAAATATATTTTAGCAAAGTTATGTTAACTACAAAGCATATTTTTGTTGAATTTGTATTATGAATCTCTATACATAAAGCGAACCAACAGGTTCTTACCATGCATCTCCTTAAGGCAACCGGGCAACATCTGGAGTAACTTATAAGTGACATCACAAGCATTCATAACTTTTCAAATCATGTTACTATCTGCTTTGATGAACAATACCAATAGCTAATGGACAATATGAAATTCCACATTCATATGGTGGGGGCTGGTTTTTCCATAAGATGAAAAATGTTTACTTCCACAAATATAATTATTGCTTTCCACAACATTGTAAAGGCATTGAGGGATGACAAGTAGAGTTAGCTCCTAACCTGGATTTTAAACTATAGCCTTCCTATATTACAATTTGGATTATATAGCTGTGACAGCGTTTGAAGATGATGTACAAAAACGATGGGAATATATATTTTAAAAAGAGAGGTAGTCACAGAGAGAAGAAGGAAGGTCTTGAGCTTGGACATAAACAGATGCAGGGAGTCAACACCAGACGGAATGGGGGAAGGAAGTTCCAAGCTATGGTGACATCAGGGAAAAATTTGCGACCTCTAATTGATTCAAAGGTTGACGAGAGGGTTTCGACAGAAATCCTTGGATGCTAAAATGGAGAGTACACAGAGGGAAGGACTGTGAAATGAGGGCAGAGGTGGAGAGGGACAAGGATCTTGAGGACAAATTTTAACCTGATCCAGGATTGGATATCAGTGGAGGGATTGAAGTATTGTCATGTGGGGTAGTTAATGGGTGCCGGTCTGGAAGCAGCAATTTGTATCATGTGAAGTCTGGAGATGAGGTAATTTGGGAGGCTGTAGGGGAGCGAGTTGCAATAGTTGGGGTAAGGAAATGATGGATGTGGGAGATGTTTGACAGATGGAGGTATGAGGTCCAACAGTCTAGATAGGTGGGAAGAAAAAAAGTGCTCAGAATCAATGACAGTTCCAGCATTTAGCACTGTTTGCCAGCGTAATGTCAAAAGCCCAAACAGCGCCACCCAGCTGATTAGACTAAATCGCAGGCAAATCCAATGCCCATTTAGTCTTCAAAAAGGTAACTCCACAAGCTGGCATAGAAAGAGAGCCAATTCAGAATGTATTAAATGGCTTTTTTACATCTTAGTCAATACAATGAGCCCATGGTCTCACTACCTGGTAGCTGAGTGGAATGCTAAGCCAGGATTCTCAATGATACCAACTCTATAATTTGACATGGATTGGTCACCCAATGTTAATGTCAATTTAATGTTAAATACTGCCCTTCCTATACCTTTCAAGTACGTACCAGTGGCAATTCTGTAGATCTGCTGCTTTGCTTCTGCTGAAACAGACAAGAAGCTGGGGCACTGAACGCCAAACTTCTTCATGACGGCATACTGGTGTTTGCAAGGCCCGCCACTGATGCCAGAACTGCAGCTGCAGCAGGAGGCACTTGTATCCACCACAAACGTCACATCGGGCTTGGTGGTGCTTGGCATGCGGAACTCTGATGGTCCGATCTAAAATAATAAAACATAATGACACCGTTGACTTCCTACGATGTTAATAACTTTTGTTTAATCTATTATTAGTTCAATATACCAAGTCTATACATTCTCATAAATGTTCAAGCAAAATACATGTTTCAATAGTTACACAGATATTACAGCTATTGCAAGGATGCAGCACAACATTTCGTCTCCCTGATTATAAGATGAGCATGAAATCAACACCAAACAACGATTTGTAACCCTAACTAAAAGTCGAACATTATTACATCACTTATCTTCGAACCACTTGCCAGAATGCATAACTAGTGAAGAGTTCAGCTCTGAACTGACTTTCTTTTTTCACATGTGCCCTCATGTTTGAACATGCCTGCAGAATTGAATCCATGCTCAGACTCTCCCCTGGGTGGTCGTAGCAGCTGAGGACGGCGTGCTCCAGGCGCCCGTTGCACACCTCATAGATGCGCTTCTCGTAGTACATGCTCATGCGATTCACAGTGAAGTCCAGGAGTTGCGGCAGGTTCAAGGACCTGGTCCTGCAGTTACAAGTCAGACAGATTCACTATCAATGAAGGAAATTCAAAGAAAGCAGCAAATTATATTGGATCCAGCGTAAAAGTGGAAACGAACTGGATATTAAACTGTTGTCAATAGTATTGACAGTAGAAAAGTTTAAAAACAAATTTAGATTTAAAACGTAATAATACACGTTTTGGTATCAAGTGCTTTCCTGTAAATTCAAATAAAATAAACATCTTAAATGGATATGTCATTGAGTTCATATAAAGGCTATTATAAAAAAACGCAAATGCATAGAATCCTGTACTAACTGAAATGTTCAGCTAAAATTCACACCTTGGGACAGTGAGCAATCCCCTATTAGGCCAGGTAGTCAACCCACCCATCCAGACATAACAAACAAGGAATGAGACAGGCAAAACCCCTATGTGTACAATTCCACAAAATAATTAAATACATCTCTATAAAATGAAGTCAAAGACTGATAGATTGTACCTGTAGAGTACTTTGTCTTTGAGGATTCTCATTGCTGCCTCACGTGATGGAAGTCCAGTGATGCAGCACAGGACCCACTCCTTCTGCCATTCAAACAGCTTGGTGATGTACTGCTGGAATCTGGTGTGCTCCACCACTAGTGGGTACTGCAGAGCTAGCTGCAGCTGCTCCGTCAAGTCACTGATCGTCTCGGCGTGGATCAGACGCTTCACCCAGAAGAAGAGCTGAGAGCGATGCCCCATCGGGACCTCACCCATGCGGTTCCAAAGCCAGCGCCAAGCCGCCTGCAGCACATGGAAGATGTTGAGCAGCAGCGGCACGCCGGGGAAGGCGCCTCGAATCGCATTCATCTCCGCCTTGGTGTCGTCGGCGATGAAAATCTGCGGCCCAACAAACGGGCCCCTCCCACAGAATGCGTTGGGTGGCCAGAGGCACTGCAGCAGCTTGAGGCCCGTGAGGATGACCTCCTCTGCCTCAGAGTTGTAATGAGGCAGCCCAAGGGCAATCCACCAACGGGCGAGTGCGCCAGGAAGATGAAGATCTTGCAGTGCCGACGATCCATTCCACCCGGGGAGTCAACGAATGCCACGTCTGCCGCCTGTGCCAACGTGTGGACGCGTGCCATGAAGGGAGTGCAGACGGCGATGACACAGTTCTGCTCGCCGATCATCTGCATCCTGACGCACTCCTTGCCCAGCTCCTGGTTGTACTCGTCAGCACGCCTCAACACATCCTGCAGCATTTCATTGCCGGTGCTCATTCGGCGAACCTTCTGGAATGATTGGTAATACAAACTGTGGAAAGACATGGCATGTTTTTGAGCATGGATAAAGCAACTGATAGCTAATAAAATGTAGTAATATGACAAAGGTCTCAATATAAAAAAGTAAATTTTCCCAAAGATTCTAAAACAATCTTAACATTGATCTGTTTATGAATTGCTTTCTCAAAATCATCACCTATTAATAAAGCAATTAAATAAAGTCAGAGAGGGGAAACTGGACAACAAATATCTAGAAGATACTGAAAGCGGAACAATGAAATAAGGAGCCTCACGAAAGCACATCTGGAGGGTGTTTAGAAAACTGCATTTGATAATGAACTGGAACAAATCAATGTGCCTAAACAAGAAAGTATTTAATCAGTACATATATACTAAAAGATAACAGACCGAATAAGATTTTCTACATTACCAAAATAATGAGCATTACCCTTTTGGTTAACAAAATAAATACTACTTTGTACGAAGTCACGCTGCAAACAGAATCACAGCCTTACACTCAAATGAGACACATACGTAACCATCCTCCCCTAACAAGCATCGTGGTCAGACACCTGAAGCAGAAGCTGATGTCCGGGCAGACCGAGCGGTCAGATGCCTTGAGGCTGTATTCATCGGCAGCCTCCAACTGTAGGTCATCCTGCATCATGTCGCGTGCCACCGAGGGTGTGTAGCCCGACTTGAAGAGCCTCAGCAACTTCTCTCGAGTTTCTTTTGCCACGTCCCGGTATTTCAGGGTGTCTGCTGCCTTGATTGGGTGATTGTGTTTGAAGGTAAGTTTCACCACCAGCGGAAAGTCTGGCAACAGCTTGTCCTTGGACCTTTAATGCAGAATTAGGCAATTAGAGACAACGCTTTGTCCAATTTTCCCAGTACTACACATCCACATTAAACTATTAACCACTATTATACATGTTGACCTTTATTCGTAGATATTGATTGAAAATAAATAAAACTGGCAAGGTGGCACTCGGTTGGAGTACTTAATTGAATGGTTAATATATTTCTTAAAAAATAGCAAATAAAAGCCTCAAAACACTTCACCTGCTTTTTCCCACCACCATTAAGCGCTTCAGAATGACGGTCATCACAGCAGGGCAGTTGGTGTTTTTGGTCCTGTAAGTCCTCTTGGCATCCAAGCTTCGCCTTACATTAGTCTTGTGCTGGCAACGATAACTGTTCTGAAATATAATTGTAAGTGTTAGCCGCTTCAAAGTGGCAAAAAACAATTGCATATTTAAAAATGCAAACTATTGTATGGGCAATAATAAACAGCACTATATATTTATGTGATGAAGCTTTAAATGGGCATTTTTAATTGACCATAAAGCACATTTTGCATACATTAACAATCACCACTATGCAAATATGGCCATAAGTTCTACTATATTCAGTATTTTAATATTGGTCCAATTCTGTAATTGTTCCTAAAAAAGTTGTTTTACATTTTTGAGTGCAAGACTGGTGTAAACACATGTGCATTAAACACTGGACATATCCAAGTGCACCGATTGGTGAGATGTGCTTGTCATGCCATAGAATTGGTATACTATTTTAAAGGACTATGTTTTGATGTACATGTTGCAAAACAAAGATTGCAACACCAGACATGGAGACACAAGCATGTAATTCAGATATAAACAGAGTCGGTGGATCATACCAAATTCATAAGACTTTGAGATGGCAGACAAGAAAATTTAATTCTGACGAGTCGGTTTGGACTTTGAGTTATCTCCTCATATGCACAGGCATTCTCTGGTTTCATAGGAAATGTAAATTCCTCGTTAAAATATTGTTACTTTTATAGTTTAACTTATTCAACTTAGTGGAGATGAACAATGCGTACCTTAAAGATATTCTTACGGCCACTTTCAGGAAATGTGTGGCGAATCCTCCATGTCACCATAGATGTGGCTTCAAACTTTCGTATCCAATCCAAGGTGGCGTCTTTGTTGTCAATTGACACCCTCAACTCTGAGCAAAATTGCTCAGCAGGACCATCTTCATAACTGACCACCTTGTACTTGAAGCCATCAGGAAGCATAGGCTTCAAATCAACAGAAACACATGCAATGTATTAGATAACGAAACTGACATAAAATAGTTATGGGAAGGCAAGGCAAGTGAGAGGGGATTGAAGACTTTTGCTATTTTAAATGCAGTTGCCAAGCAGAGGCCAAAAAGTAAAGCTATCAGCAAAACTCTGAAAGTTTGTGATAAGGTCATACTTTAAAGAAGGCTTCTGCACGAAAAAGAAAGGCTTCTTGATGCTTCCTTAGCCAGATTAGTAATACTGTACACTCATTCCAATACAGTTTTGATAGCAGACTAGTCTATGGATAAAACTATAATTTATTAAATAGGATGGGAATACATACTCTTTGGTTTCTTCGGTAAAGTCATGTAGGTAGAAAAAAAATATTATTTTTCGGTAAAGTCACGTAGATAGAAAAAACAGAATTTTTTTCTACCTACGTGACTTTACCGAAAGAACCAGAGTATGGATTCCTGCAGTCACGAAAGCTTCAAATTAAGGATGGGAATATAACTTGGAATGTCAGTTTAATACGATATTAATCATCGACCAGGTTTTCTTACCCAGTCAGGTGACTGATAGCAGAGTAGAGGTTTCCCTCGCTGTATGCGTTCTAAAACATGGGCGCACAAAGCGAAACCGCAAGATGCAATGCATACAGTACACAATGTTGTCCACGTCCGAAAGCATGCGCATATAGCAATTTTTGGGAGGAGAAATAGAATGACACGGTAAATTAAAATTTACGTGTGGATATATGGAGATCACAAAGAAGGAAAAGTGATGGGGATGAGATTGGGAGAGAAGGAAAATGCGAGCTTTGAGAGCGACACGGGGTGGGTGAGGTAAAGCGACAGTGAAGGCCTCATTACTGTCCCTGTGGTATCCAAGTTGGCGTATGGCACCAACCAACCCGCCAAACGATTCAACCAAAAACACTTGAGCGCGCAACGTTCGCCCACCACGAAACGCATCGTGCATCGCGAACGAGTTTATAAAGGCGCGCCCCGCTATGATCGTCAACCAAGATAACATCAAAAAAACAATAACAGCGGCAAAGACCACGAGGGCCCACATCCACATCGAGGCGCTCGCTCGCCTGAGTGTGGAATGGGCCCGACCCAGCGAGGCGCCCGCAGGGAGCACAGGGCTCGCCCGCGTTTTCCCCCGCGGACCCGGCGTCTCCCCGCTAGCGAGGAAACCCGCGCCTCGTCTCGCCCCGAGGCCGTCGACATGAAACGCGCGGGCGTCGCGGAGTCTTACACGGAGCTTGGGGAACAGCTCAGCCATATTGACCGCTTGCGAGCAGGACCGGAAACAGTTGCGGGGATAGGGGGTGGGGGCCTGGAGAGAGGGGGTGGGGGGGCGGGGCGAAGGGGGGTGGGGGCGTGGTAGAGAGGGGGCGGGGCGAAGGGGGGTGGGGCGTGGGGGGCGTGGTAGAGAAGGGGGTGGGGCGTGGGGGGGAGGGGCGTGGCCCTGAGGGAGGGGGCGTGGGGAAAAGGGGGTGGGGGGGTGTGAGATCGTGGGGGAGGGGACGTGGGGAGGGGCGTGAGGGAGAGGGGGTTGGGGCGTGGGGGAGGGGTTATGGGAGAGAGGGGGTAGAAGAGAGGGGGTGAGGGGGTGGGGGCCTGGGGGAAATGAGGTGGGGGCATGGGGGAGAGGGGGTAAGGGAGAGAGGGGGTGGGGCGTGACGAAGGGTCGTGGGGGAGAGGGGGTAGGAGAGAGGGGGTGGGGGCCTGGGGGAGAGGAGGTGGGGGCATGGGGGTGGGGGCTTGGGGGAGAGGGGGTAGGCGTTTCCCATAGCAACCGGCGGGGGGATCCGGGTCCCGAATCAGAGATCCGGTTTCCATGGCAACCAACCCCGAGGATCGGGACTCCATGACAAGAGGAATCTCTAAGAGGCGTAAATATAAATGTTGTGTCGTTAAACCCTCCACCACCCGACATAGCCAATTATTAAAGTTTGTAACGTAAACAGAACATGCCAATTCGTTACTAGCACAGCAACCAGCCGGTTGTGTATTGGAGAGTAAACCCACTGCAACATTTACAATCCGAGTACGACGTTTCGGCAGTAATTACAACCGGCATCATCAGGCGGCAGCCAGATTTGTGGGGAAATCTTCCTGTTTCGTTCCTTAAATAGAGGCATAGATGTGATGGCGTTACTCGTGAGCCCTTCACGTGAATACATATAAATTACAATGGATATCCGTTACCGGTTGAGATGTTTAAACGAATCATCTGGTGATGCTGCTGCTGTTGATGCGTTGGCAGTGGTGCGTAAGCAAGAAAAAACAAAAACAACCATGTTCGTCACTGACAGTGGCCTTAAAATAAAAACAAAATACAAAAGATGCGACGTTTCGGGTAAATTGGCCTTGTTATGATTGTGTTTTTGCTTTGTTTGCTGTTGTAACGTCTGCCCCCCCTACTGGACAAAAATAGCTTTTCGGCTTATCGGATTCCTCCACTTTAACACACGTTGGCTTTCACGAACGTGTCGCGTTCTAAACGCAATATAACAAACAAAAAAACATGTATTTACGGATTCCTCCAGTTTGAATAAACATTCCGGATGATCATATTCTTGGTTCTTTCGGTAAAGTCACGTAGAAGGGAAATACTAAAGTAATACAAGTTATTGTTTTATTTGTATTATTTTATTGTTGCCCTTCTACCGAAAGAACCAAGAAAATAAATCCCTGCAATCACGAAACCTTTAAATCGATAATCGTCGGGTCCAACCAGGTCCAGTCACGTGGCCACGCTTTGCGCTCCCATTGGTCCAGCAGCGAGCGGCGCCTCGCGCTTGGTGACGTCGCTACCCGGAAGTGTAAAAAGCGCGGGAAACTGACACGCGACTTTGGCGGTGAATTGCGGACAGCGGTGGTCGCGACGGTGGTAGTGGCGGTGCTGTCACGCTGACGCTACCGGGGGTATTCTCGCCACAAGCCGGCTTCTCTAGGTCGCGCCAGTAGCTCCCAGGTGGGAATTCGGCTCCGGCGAGCACACCGCCATCCTCACGGTACACTTAGTCACATATTCACTTTAAGATGTTTCTTGTTCATGTTTTTGTTTGTTGCGGTTGCACCCGATTCAAGAGCCGAATGGCTCACAGGGCTATACCTAATAAATGAACTTGAACATGCGCCGCTCTTTGCTCGGCTGTTTAACCCCCGTCACTCGCGAGCAGAATTCGAAGCCGTCCAGCGCCTTTTGTGCATGCGTTGTGATCTTGCGCGGTACCCGCTCGTTGACTTGAGACGTGAACGGATTGCATCGCTGCATTCACAAAGCGCGCTCGCCTCTTCGTATGCAAAGAGTTTGTGCTTATCTTTTGCTCCCGTGCTTCGGGAATCTGAAGGGCATCGCTTAGTTTTTGGTAATTGCGGCCACTGCTGGTACCGCTACTTCCACCGTGGCCTCTGGGAGTCTATCTGGCTCTGCTTCATGTGTACATAAGCGCCGTGGTGGGGAGATGTTAGCTCCTCGCCTGGTGTACAAGGAGGTCGATCCCGACCCTGACGCCTGCTGTATATTTGGAGTTGCATGTCTCTCTCCCCGTGGGCGCGTGGGTTTCTTCTCCTTGTCCTCCGGGTTTCCGTGTAGAGTATTTAGCTGGTGTATATAGATGCTTAAATAACAGCATTGTCAAGACTGCCAACAGCGTAACAAGCGGAGCAGATTTTGTTTCTGGTTATCAATGATCCCCATGCAAAGACGTGATAAGGCCCAAAGGATGATGCCAATTTGGGCTCAGGACGGCTATTACAGGAAAATCGGTCGGATTGATTTTTGAACGCTGAACTTAATCATGAAAAAGCAGCATTACCAATGTGCCTCAAAAGAATAACGTTTTTTTTAGCATACATTACATGCTAAAACATACTAAGTCGAAACGGACGTGAACGAATAACGTGATGATATTGAGACACGAGGTAAGAACAGTACAGTGCGTGAGTGGAACAGTTATTGCTCATGCATCTCTAACCCAATGGGTGTTGCGACCGCAAGACAATGCTTGATTATGACAGTCATCCCAGTGTCAGTACGCTCAAAAACGTGCACACACATTGAGTGATTACTTCACCACAGCACACTTGTCACATTTGGCTTGATTGATTTCATTGCAGGTGATAATTACTGGGAACGTTATTTATCACATCTTTTTCCATATTCAATAAAACACCATTGTGGCAACAGCGGTGATAGTAGCAAATATAATGTGGAATTGACTGGTTTAGAAGGACTGGGGTTACCTATGTTTCTGGATTATACGATGAATCACTGACACTAATTCTGCGACTTTCAGGGTGAACGCCCGACGAGCTGCCATGAGCAAGAAAAAGAATAAAAATGCTGAGTTACCACTGGATCAATGCGTGTCGGAGGTCAGCACTACCACAATGTTTATTCTGGCATTGTATCATAACCACATGCTTGCTGTCTCTATCCAGCCAGATGGCACTGATGGCTAGTTGTGCTTGACTCATGGTTGGAAAGTTGTGCCAAAATATCGGTTTAACTGTAAAGCGAAGAAATCATAACAGATGGTAAAGGGATACCCATATGATCTGTAAACCAAAGGTCCACTTTAAGGGCTGTCAGGAGTAGCTCTGTGATGTCCACTTCGGTGGGACATTTTTTAACATGAAAGGTTGCACCGCTCTAGGAAATATCTACCCAAGTCCTTCCTCGTAACGTTCACCAGTTATGTCAACTTTTACTTCCCTCCTGTAGTTTTCAGAATACGTTCACTCGTGTAAAGCAAATCGCCTCTGTCGTCGTTTTTATTATGCCCTGTCAACATGTGTAACTGCGCAGATTGTGACTGCGGTGGTTGTTACTTGCCACCGCTCCGCAGGTGCACAAGTGTCTGCGAGAAAGACTGTGCCATGGGGCGCTCACCGGCATCCCGTTGTACATGGAGCCCCAACGCAAGTAGGCACTGCGCATGCATCATCTTGCCGTTTATTCGTGCTCTATTCTTTTCAGCTGGATGGCGCTGGGTGCCATCTCACGATGCGGAGCTCGATTACATTTTTTTTTATCCTGAAATGTACATCGAGCTCAATTTAATGTAAAACAACTACTCTGATAGAATTTCATCACGAAATTTGACAGCCCAACCAGATTTCCACTCACCTAATCAAAGCGGCATAATTTCCCTGGTGTACAAGACCACTGCGTTTGTGGAGTCGCCTCCGACTGCAAGGCTACCTCATTACAAGTGACACGTTCACAGCCTCATGACAGGCATTCGTTCGTCTTCTGTATTTAGCAGCAATGCTTGAGAAAGATGCTGTGTAATCCATTTTCAGAGCGATTAGCGATCGAGGTTTGCACATCTAAGTGCAAATTGAGTCTTCATTTAAGCAGTGCTTAGGAATATTCCTGACGTTAATGGCTGGAGCCATTTCAGTCGTAAAATGTAATATAGTGACTGAGTAGTAATTAGCTGTCACAGGCAGATGAGTATAATCCTTTTCATGCTGGGCTGCATCTGTGTGTAAATAGATGATAGACAACTAGAGAGAGTTGTATTTATTTTTGTGAAACTCAGGCTCCTTCAGCACAGATTGACACCATTTCTCTTACCAGGCAACGTATGGGCCCTCGCTGTCAATTGACGGGGTTTAAACAAGGCCACCCAAATGCGGGAAGCCCTCCACCTCTCACAAGGAGTTGTTGTGACGTTATGGATCTGGCTGAAAGGTGCAGTGCTCCGGGTTCGAGTTCAAATCTTTCTCGGAGGGTTTTCTGCAGGATTAATAAAATGATTAACTACTACGAGAAATCAACATTGGTTGCCCTATTATACAATGACTGGCACCTGCCTTGGGCACGTGGAATTTCCACCAATTGTTTCCATCGGAGATGAGATCCGCCACAATGGTCATTTGAGCAGGGAATCACGTTTGTCTTTGACTTGTATTGAGTTTTGGCCCAATATTGAGCAGCAATGGCACTCGTTGCCCATGTCCCTGTGTGCATGTTGGCAGGCACTTGCTGGAGATGCTCAAACGAACGGCCACACAGGGGGAAGGCAATTCCGTGCTGGTGGTCGGCTCCCGTGGCTCGGGAAAATCCATGGTGAGGGCCCTTGTGATTATTGAAATAAAGTTGTTCGCGTGAGGATTGGGGCCCAGTATATGCAGTTGCGTGGTGTCGTGTTGGCAAACATCACGCAGTCAGGAGGCGTTGCGAGTTCAATTCCCAGTTGAGGGGCAACCTGGTTCACCTTTGACAACTGGGTTTGTCCTTTGATAGGCTGGCCCTTGCCATGAAAATGTTGAATTTGCCTTTAATGGACGATGTCAATAGGTACATGGTAACTGTTCCAGGCTATGTGGACATTGCAAAGAGGTTAGAAGGACATATCCAGGGGAAAACATGTTGGTTCATTCACCGTTTCTCACTGGTGTTTAGCGGCTGGTCCTTGGTGCTAATTTGTTTGGTTTTGCCGCTGCAGCTTCTGAAAGGCGTGCTGAAGGAGCTGCTGGAAAACAACTCCATCCGAGAGAACCTCATGCAGGTTCATCTGAACGGTGGGTGGTACTCATCTACATGTGTCGCTGAATTGGGTTCATGCACATCGTCATGGGTTTCTCTGGGCAATCTTCTTTTCTCTTACATACGGTAGGAATTGTCCAATATCAGCAAAATATCACAATGGAAAAATTAGAATGTCCTGCATTGGAGGACCACCTACATGATTATAGTGCCTCCCCCATCAGATTAGTATAAGAATAATAAACTCCAATTTAAAGCTTTCGTGACTGCAGGGATTTATATCTTGGTTCTTTTGGTAAAGTCACGTAGAAGGGAAATAATAAAGTAACATTAAATTTGTATTTTATTATGTTGTATTTTTATTCCTTTATTATTTCCCTTCTACGTGACTACCGAAAGAACCAAGAATATAATAATAAATTCCTTAAAAAAAGTTTTTTTAAAAACGGTTTTATTCACGGTCAAGAAGTATGTCAATGATGCGGCGCCTGCTCCCACATCAGCGCTTACTTGAATTCATTGATTACTTCCGTAACTCGTTGACACTGGAGCAGGTGCGCCTGAGACACGTGGCGCCTGCTTCTTGGGCGAGGCGATTCCAGAGTTTAGGGACCGCGGCGTTTTTGACCGCCACAAATGTATAAAATTAATAAGTCGTCCATACAAAATGTTAATTGCTTTAAAGGAGGCAATTAATTGATTAATTGATGCCGATTTGATACAGGCATGCATTGTCACCGGATCTGAGTACGTGTGCAACATTGGGATTGATTGAACAGTGGGAAGTGGACGAAATGTAGATTGCAAGATTTGACGACGATTTGACCACGACACAGGAATCAAGTTAAGTAAAACCGTTGAAAAAAGTCAGCCTTGCTTGGTTGCCGTGAGTCGGTCGTGCAAAGTCCGCATTTCTGTAAATGGGCACCCTTCTATACTGAGGATGAAAAACTGTTTACTGCTCATACAGTGGTTGTAACTTTAATGACTGTGGAGGAAGCTGCTGGACCTAATGGAGTTAAAATCTTGACTTAAAGCTGTCGTGACTGTAGGAATTAATATTCTTTGGGTCTTTCGGTAAAGCCACGTAGATAGAACAACTAATAAAAAAATATTTGTTCTATCTACGTGGCTTTACCAAAAGACCCAAAGCATACTAATGGAGTTTGCCCATTGGTCCATGGATTAAAAGTTACATTACTTTGGTGATTAAACAATCCACCAAACCTGTTTACTTCATATTGTCACAAAGTGTGCGTGTGTGTGTGTTGAGCTGTACTGCAATGGTTTAGCCACTTTGTCGCTGCTGAAAAATAAGTTCATACCTCAGTGGGCTTTGCCTGCTAGAAATGGGATGGTTTATTTTATTTGTATGTTGTGGGTGATTTGTTTACCTTTATTGTACTTGGCACTACTGTAATGTTTTTGTATTGTTTGTTGTTGTAACGTACCTACTGGCCCCAACTGGACATTTGTGAAAATGAGCTCTATAGCTTATCAGATTCCTCCAGTATGAATAAATATTCTGATTCTGCTTCGAGCACGCTGCGCTACAACCCAGCGACCCGAGTTCTATTCCCGCTCACGGCCAACACCAGTGACGATGATCTGAATCGGTCCTGGCCTCCCCTAGGTCAACTCGGTCTCAAATGAGTACCCGGTGAGATGTGTAAACATCGCCACTGGAGAGGCAAAGTTGGCCGGGGGCATGGTGCTGGCCAGCCACTCCCTCATGGGCCTTGCCAGCCTTCATAGGTGCTCGCTAACAGCGCTTGCCCCAACATTCTGTTAAAGGCGATATGGGGGATCATTGCCTTGGCAATTACAAATGCAGTGTGCAGCTTGTGAATGTGGCAGTGGTGCTTTCACCGCACTGTGTGTGCATGCGCGTGTAGCCGCAGGCGAGTAATAATGCCACGAGGTGTGCCTCTACTCACGCGCGTGCTGTGCGCTCGGCTGTCGTCCAGGCCTCCTGCAGAAGGACGACCGCATTTCACTCGAGGAAATCACGCGGCAGCTTCAGCTGGAGAACACAGTCGGGGACAAAGTGTTTGTGAGCTTTACACCCACGTCCTTCTCATTGTACGAGCAATGCCGCGTGCCGGGCCAGTGTTGAAATGCCCGCGGTCGCTGCTCCACTGTGTGATTCGTCAAATAGCCGTTAAGTAATTGAGTCGGAGTGCGTTTTGCACAATTTGAGCTTTATTAGTGTTCGGCTCTATCGTACCGTAAGTGCAAATGTATTTTAACTGCTAAAGCTCTCCCTGACCAGGCTGGCTGGTGGGGGGACTGGGGAATTGGAAGTTGCCAAGGTGTGGAACAGTGTCTTACCGAGGTTGTACACCAATTGTCTTCCAGGGGAGTTTTGCGGAGAATCTCACCTTTTTGCTGACAGCATTAAAAAGCGGTAAGCGTGAACTATTGTCTCGGGTCCCTCTTGATAAATGAAAGCTTGATGTATTTAAATAGTGGCACACTCGTAGTAAAAAAAAATGACCAGCTTTAATATGACAAAGGAGTGAATTATACTGCCCAGAAGGTGTTAAAATTCTCGTTGGGTTTGATTCGCTCGTTTATTCCTCTACAGTTGGCAAGCCATCATCCTATTAGATTGAAATGCAGCCCTGAAGTTAAATTGGGATTAGGCAGCACCCATTGTGTGAGGTGGTGTGGAGCAGTAGTGCGTTGCTTTGCAGACTGCTACGAATCGGGTGACATGGGTCTGATTCCCGGCCATGGATAGCTTTACCGGACCACCCCATGCACCAACCCACGCTGACCAGCGTGATGAAGTATAGTCAAACAACACTCATGACTGACAACTGGTTATGGGGCGATCTTCATTCTGCATCGGACGCATTAATTGTGTTCTTTACATATTTTTTTTGGGGGGGGGGGGGGGGGGTGGCACTTTGGCTGATAAGACATCAGTGTGAGGTCTGCCACACATTTGAAACCATTGGGTTTGACAGCATGATGGGGGTATTTTTACATTTGAGTATTGTCAGGGCCGCACTAAAGGCCACCAAGGCCCGTAAGTGGCCCGCGGGCCTTGCAATGAAGAACACTGATTTAGATTGTTGCCATCGTGTGGGTATGGCAACTGGAAACCGGGAGCTGGGTTTGTATGCTATGTATGTATGTTGATCTTCTCTCGCACCGTACGTTGCCAATAAACTGTGTCGTGTGCAGGCGAGCGGAGCAGTACTCGCCCCGTACTGTTTGTGCTGGAGGAGTTCGATCTGTTCGTCCAGCACAAGAACCAGGCACTCCTCTACAACCTGTTCGACGTGGCAAAGTCTGCCCAGACGCCCATTGCTGTAGTGGGACTCACATGCCGCTTGGTAAGTCCTGTTGTGAACGCATTACAAATGTTTACGTGTGTTTTATGCTTTTTTTTATTTCACCATGTAAGGCCCACTGAACTATATATAGCTTTTTCAGAAGCGAACCACTCACAAATGATAGCTCGAAGAAATGACTTGTCACGTGGAAATGTTTAGCAATCAAATACTCTAAACGCATATCGATTCTAAATGTGGGAGGGAAAATCCGGAGGACCCGAAGAAAAATTCACACGACCACAGGAAGAACGTGCACATTCCAAATATGCAAGCGTGAGGGTCGGGATCGAGCCACGACCTCCTGTACACCAGGTGAGATAATTAACATCTCAACATTGTGGCGCCCGACCTTTGTCCTCCAAGCTGTATGAATGGGTTCACTGCAGTCGTGTTGATGAGTCTATGTGGACACCATGGGTGTGTATATATATACACGTGTGCAGCATCTCCTTTTGTCAATCCATTGCTAGATGAAGGCTTCCCTACTCCGTGGGGTTATTTGACCACACTTTACCATCCTGGGCAGTCGGTGAAGATAGGCAGTGTATAGACTTACAAGGCAGCAGTTTGTGTTGCACTGCCCTCTGCTGCCCACCCTGTAGACACACCCTATAACAACAACGCCCCGTGCATAGTAGTTGCCCATCCGAGTGCTGTCCAAGCTCGGCCTTCGTGCCCGCAGACATTGACAAGATCGCTGAAGAGAATAGGGCACATTGAAGAGAATGGGGTGGTGCCACGGTGGAGAGCCTTTGGAAAACAGAAATTGATAAAAAAAAGAATAAGTTTCATTTTACATAGCGTCATGCATGCAATTGCATCCCACAATGCTGCAAATCAATTAGCCAGTCCCTTAAACAGATAATAAAAAAAAAACAATACTTATCAAATAAAACAAATAAAAGATTAATATTAATACGTAAATAACGATTTTAAAAATGGCCATAAGAAACAATCATCATTTATGCGCCCCATAATGAACACAACGTAGCAATATGCCTAAATAGGACTCAAATATGTCCATGTTACCCACATGCCACGTTTATAAGTCGAACGGTTCTTAAAATCGGAATGCAATAATGCACTGTGTTTAAATGCCCAAACGGTCAGTGTTATGAAATGTGTTACAGTTCAACAAAAAATGGAAGCATTGTTAAACTTATAATTAAGAATAAATATTGTACATTTGCTGAACCAAATAGTTATGCGGTTCGGTTCACAAGTGCGAGCTCACATTTGCAAGTTGGACGGTTAAAAATGTACAAGTTATGGAAGCTCGTTCGTGTGTTTCATGCTTCGTAAGTCTGGTGTTTGTAAGTCGGGGACTGGCTGCGAATGGTTAACTTTCATGAGCCCTAAAGCCTTCCGGTAATTGAATCCTTATGCAATATAATTTCACAACTTATGCAGCTCATTGCTGAACATTTTTATTATCTTAAGTAACTGGGCATTTGACTAGATGCACTCGATATTGTAAGTGCTGGGTGATTGCTGCAGGAATCGTATTTGAATTCCACGATTCCACCGTAGGCAATGCCTGCAGGATATCGTGTTAAAAAAAATTCCATTTACTTTCAGGGGATTCTCACAGGCTTAGCATGCCCTCTAGTGGACACCCTTGGACCACTTTGAATCTTGTTTTATTGGAAATGCAGGAACCTATTGAATTTAATTAAAATCACCAAACTTTTAAATGTGTTTGGCTTGATAGCAAGCGTGCTAATGATGAGGAAACCCGCATGGCAATTTGCTTAACGGTCTCTTAAAATTAACCAACCGCTGTTGCAGGCTCGATCAGATGAGGAAGTTTGTGGGTGAAAGGTTTTTATTCACAGATATCCGACGGTTGCTGGAGCACCGTTGGCTATAGTGGGAAGTGGGCCCTCTCAGCTGGTCTGGCTGTGTGTGTGTGTGTGCGCGCCTTGGGCTCAGTTACGTACTGATTAATCAACCGCCTTGGCCCACTGCTGAGCGTCACGTATCCCGACTTCTGGTTAATCACTCGCTCGCAGGCTTCATGAAGCTCGATAACAGTGTTTAGCATTAGTTTTCCCATAGAGAGACTGGCCCCTGCAAGATAAATGTGTGATTTCCACTGCTGACTCATGGCTGTGAATTTGAGATGAGCACTGCCCTCGTTCCTGTTTGAGCAGGGAGACACTTTGACTGAAATGTATTTAATCAGAACAACTCGAATGCCTCTGCTGACTTGAGGGTTAGTTGTCGGGCGAGTTACTAAAGTCAAGTAGAATTGTATTCCCACACAGGTGGGTGCTGGCCAATGCTCGTCTCATTTAGCGGTGTTGTGCCAGCAGTCGAAATTCCACATCCCTAGGGTGGGGGGTCAAAATGTACGTTGCATAAAAAGGTTTAAAAGAGGATTGCGGTCGAGTTGAATACAAGGGACCATGGGAACGTCCACAGCTGTGCATAGGTGTGGTAAAACAAAGAGTGGATTTTCAGTTCAAAGGAAGCATTATCAAATTTTTACAGCAGGATTATTTGATTAAGTTTTTTTCCGTTTACAGTACAATAAAAGATGGAGACTTCTTAAGTCAACAGCAGCCATAAATATCTTTAAAACATAACGTGACCCATACTGGCAAGGAAAAGCAACAGGAAAATGTGTTCAATCATAGTCCATGGTAATAAAATAAAATTACGTGCACAAAGGATACATGTGGAATGAGGCCTTGGAAATGTGTGAAGTTCACGATCCCACCGGGGACGCGACCACCTTCCACCCCGTCCGGCCCCGGTTGCCGTGGGCGCGTCGCGTGGCTAACGCCGAGTTCCCTGCGGCCTCCGCCCACAGGATGTGCTGGAGCTGCTGGAGAAGCGTGTGAAGTCGCGCTTCTCCCATCGGCAGATCCACGTCTTCCCCTGCCCCAAGTTTGACGACTACGTCGCCGCGTTCTGCCAGACGCTTACGCTGCCGCAGGCCTTTCCGGACGTCGCTTTCGCCAAAAGTTGGAACGACAGCGTCCAGGTGAGGCTTGCGGAGCCCGACCACCCGAGGGTGACGCACGGTGGCGAGATGTTTAACTCCCTTGTCCGGTATGCAGGAGGTAGTAGCTTCGATCCCGACCTTGAACTCCTGCTATATATTTGGAGTTTGTACGTCTCTCTCTCCGTGCTTGGTTTGTCCCTCCGCATTTAAAATAAACACGTGTTTTAGAGGATTTGGCTGTTATAAATTTCCACGTGATAAGCCACTTTGTTTAGCTATCATTCGTGATAGCCAGGTCGCTTCTAAAAAGAGCTATACAGCTCGGTGGGCCTTATCTGGTAAAAAAAATTAAATAGATTCGTTTTAGCGTGTGGCACATGTCAAGTGCACCGGGATGTGGCCCAGTGGCCTTTGTGCGACTTTCCAAGAGCGCATTTTTCTCATCCCCCTCAGTGCTGGCATCCATTAGGTAGCATGAATGCACTGCATTGCTTATAAAAAAAATCTTGTGTTGAATTGAGTGAACTGATGGTTGAAGTGGCCGGAATCCTTGAGGTCACGTTACCCACCTACATAAGCATTCGGTGCGCGTTAACACTGGGCATGCGGTGTAGTTCCGACTGAAATAACACAAAAGATCGGTGTAAACATCGTAAAATTGCAGTTATGGTTATAACACAATTTGTACCGGGGTCTGTAATCGAGAAAATAATCAGCACGAATCATAAACCCTAAAAAAAACATGCAGAGCGTTATCGTTGTCGACAGGTCATCATGCCCCATGGCACCGATGCCTCCATATACCGCCGTCACTTCTGCCTAATCCCACATTGACCGTGTTGCACAGACAGCACCCAACATCCCCGGTGCACTCTTACAATACAATCTCTAGGTCCCCACTCAACGACCGTCTCTGGACTCTGCACTCTTGTCCTGCAACGTAACCCCATACTGTCAGTCTACGAATTCGTGAACTCGGTACGTATATTTATTACTCGCTTTCTATGAACTCACTGTCTGTTGTTGTTGTCGTAGTATCCTCAAATCTTGTAACTCAATTTGAACCCACTTCCCAATGTGGTAATGAGGTATCGACTGCAAACTTGGTATACTTATGTCATATTGATGACAATACTTTATTCTATAAAAAAAAAAAAATTACATGATTTTTTATGTTATGTTCGGCTTCGGTCTAATTATCCACGCACAACTGACGTTGGCTGTAAATCACCACTGCCCCTTACGTTATGGCAAGTTTGTGGCCACTTCCTGGAGTCGTGAAGTTTGCCATTACGAGTATGGTACATTTCACTAAAGCGTGTTTAAAAAAAAGTATTTTTAAATATTTATATTATACACGTACATACATATAAATAACCAATTACCATGTTTGGTCTTCCTCAGTGCGCTGCAGTCTTTTAAAGCATTTTAACACTTAGGCTTTCGCGTGATGAAGCTGGTTGTAATAACCAGTGAAACGGCGTACTCATTGTAACTGTTGTGGGTTTACTCTCCACAACACCAGTGCGGTGAGTGAGTAACTAATTGGCACGTTTTTAAAATATTGTTTGGACTCTAAAACACGATGAGTTATCCCTGTCTGCGACTTTATTCATATTCGACTTTGCCTCTCGTCATTGTCCCAGTTTGTAGAGACCCCTCTGCCCAATTGCGTCCGCAATTACATAACCCTTAGCCACCATTAAAACCCTGCCATACGCGTGCAGCACACCTCCGATTAGCACGGCTGGTTACGTACGGTGCGAAAGAAGTTCAACAAACATACAAACCTACGTGTGAAGGCCATAATTTAGTGCAGATTGTGAACAATGAGTTAGAAGGCAATACATTTTAACATGCCATATAATGCAATTTGTAATTAATAAATGCAGCACTGCATTATACACTGCAAGTCTAAGAAATGAAAACAAATCTTGACAGCCATTACATTGAGATGAATATGCAACGTATTGACCCTTTTCGTTTATTTAAAGGGATGTCACACCCTACTGACTATTTAGATTGTGTGGGAGTGTGCGTCCTTATCCCGCCTAATATATTATCCTGACTATATAATTCCAATCTTAGTGGAAGCTCATTTGTGGTACAAATCCAATTAGCCGTGGTTAATTGGTCCCATTGTGTAGCTTTCCAGGCAAACGAGAGGTTGCTGTGAGGTTGCCATGGAGATGACACGTGCAGAGAATGAAGCACATTTTGTGGCCACGGGTTTGGTGGTTCCTATACTGTGCCCACGAGATGGCCGCCCACATTCCACTGCCACTACCGGCAGCGGCTCAACCACCGCTTACAACCCCGTTCCCCACTGTCGCAATCGCCATCAAAACCCCACAGCCGTCACCCGCCGCCTCCACGCGACATCACAACCAACCCACCACTGTCACAGACATTCACCTGCAACACCCCACAACCACCACCCACCTCCATCACCTCCACGCATCACCACAACCAGCCACGACTACGATAGACATTAACCAATATCAGACAATCACATCCACTGAAAAAGTGTCCCGAAACAAAGCCAAAGTGCCTACCATAATAAAATGAGCAATTGGTAGAAATGTCACCTGTACATAGGGCCTTGTCTCTCCAACAGACGGCCAAAATAATAGTGATATAACATTGGAAGGACTTCATGGAATGTGAAAACCTTTATACACACAC
>NW_024705125.1:30458-71339 GCF_018977255.1 Callorhinchus milii
TCCTTACTGGGGTCATGTGCGGTCATTTGTTGATCCAGGAGTGTTGTGCCTTGCGGGAGAGTAGAATGAAAGGCTGGAGACTCGCGAACCCGATAGCACCTAACGAAACCTGCTTCAACGAGATTTGAGGCACGGGTAATACGAGGCTTCTGGTGAGCCTACCGTCTCGACACAAGTCGGTAATGCTGCCACCCATCTAAAGAGCCCTAGAGGATTCGTACCTACTATATAGTACAGGGGGCTGATAGAAACTGCAAATGCATCGTGGTAATCCCCCTTAAAGAGTCGCCTTAATTCTCACACCCGTGGCGCTGATTGCTTGACGCTGACGTAGTATGATTTCACGGGGTATTTGTGGGGGGGCTTGAGGAGAAGTTTGCAGAACCTAGCCTGATACGTGTCATAGACTGGCGGTGTCCATGCTCCGCGCCGGGTAGTATATGCCTCACACACCGGGCGCAGCTTCCGCCCTCGGTTAATCAGGGTGACCAAGTCTCTACGATAGCGGATGACTAACCACGAGCGGGTGGTGGACATCGCTTCTCGATACGCGGTCTGGTACCGAGCTTGAACACGCACTCTTTAGCAGCGCCGGGGGTACCGCGTTACATTTAAAAAGGCCGGTCCTTGTTAACAGTATAATTCCTCACAGCCTATCAGATGTACGCGAACCCACAAGTCAATCTCGAAGACTGAACAGGTTCCCTGAAGCGTGTATATAAAACGTTGGCATGGGGGGGCCCGCAAAGGGGGCTGCTATTAGACTAAACACCTAACCTCTAGGTTTTCCTTCTGCTAACCCACATCTCGACCGTAGGAAATTAGAATGTCAAGGTCCGTATACAGTCATGTTTTTACCACTGCATCGTAATAACTAGGCGCGTAGGGATCATGGTAACATGTTTAAATCCTCTACGGAGATGTGAGATACCCACTACAGGAGAAACTCCGGTCCACCTGGGTTCGCAGACGGACTGAAGCCCTAAGTGATGGGGGGAATAGGGTAACTAGTTTAGATACCCCGAGGCCAGCCAGCACTAATGCTAACGGACCGTCCTATAACACCTTAGTCTCCAACAGGCTGGTCCAAAGTTTGTTGATCGGCCGCCTCTCGGAGATGTATTCCCTATCCAGTGCACGGGTCTTGTAGGCAACGGATATGCTCTTTGATATTTACTAGCAACCGATCGTAGTTATGACGGTTATTAAATATGTCGGATACTAAATATAGGAGGCGCGCTGGTGGCTTCCGTGCATAGCGCGAGAAATGTAATCTTCCTGATCCCAAGTAAATCGAGTTGAGCTCGGGTATTACCGGTTTCTCAGCTATCATCAATGAGCCGCTATTGAGCGCATGTGTACTATGTATGCAGTCTGCATATACGAATGTCGCCCTTTGCCGCGTGCTCCATTGAAGAGAGGCCGCCACTTTTACAGAGGGGACGGGCGGGAACCCTAATACCTTTCAATCAGAGTACAGCCTTGCGGGAGACTATTACTGCCAGGCATCGTACAATATCCGACAGGCACCGACTCTCTTCCACTTTAAACTAGCGCATCCCGGAGGGTTGGGCCACCTTTTCCGACAGATAAAAGAGTGTACAACCGGATACATGCACAAGTCGTATGCCAGCTACTCAGGATCGATTGCATTCGACATCTCCTGAGGCAGGTTCCAGATCACATTGGATTTGGCTATTTATATTGTTGACTTCGGCTTCCGTTTGCGTTCGGGGCGCATGGAGAATCATGCGGTACTAATTACTCTACTTTTGACAGGGCTCTTTAATTCCGTCAGTGTATATGCTTGGTGGTTTTTAAAGTCGACCTGTAAGTCGATCTGTTTTGTATAAGGTTCGGGAACTTTATGGACGAGTATCTCATAAAATATGTGTTCGGGGCAAAGCTTATTTGGCCCGACCTCATAACCTGAGTAGGGTCACCCACATACGCATACCCTGACAGGCTTGATGTGTGGAAGTGGCATCCCCGGTCTAGTTGCCAACCGGCGAGGTACTAAGATTCCAGTTTCTCAGAAAGGATCTAGACACGTAAGATTATCATGAACCATCCCAATAACGATCGGGACGCTGGGCGCACGACTCAATCTGCGTCCCTGGTTCTTTATTAGGCGTACAAATTGCCCGAGCAATAGTACCGTTCCGCCACTCGGCGATGGGATTGATTAGCAGGCCGGATAACGACAATGACGGGTTAACGGTTCGGGCTTGAGACTGTATTGGACGGAAGGCGCAGCTAGTGTTTACGTACTTGGAAGTGCCTGACCAATGTAGTAGTCTAGCTATGCTCGCCCACATACAACCAGATAACTGAAAATTGAATACGTCGTGTCTTAGTCACATCGAGGTACTGGTGATCAACGAACTGAGCGAATTACATTGCGGGATAAGGAACCCGTCTAACAGTTTTTCATAACCTTGGCGATAAGCGTGAATTAAGCTGGACGGGTAACGCGCTCGCAGGGGACAGTGTCTAGTGACGGTCGGGTAACCAGCCGGCACTAGATCACAATGATGTGTCCGAGGTGTTGCATGGCATGGGCATTGTGCTCGAGCCCGGAAAAAGAGAACAAACAACTAAATTACATGCTGAATTTATTATGGGCATTAATCGGGAGCCTGCATCGTCGGCTGTGCTGCATGGGCTCGAATTCCCACTATTGTTGTGTGACGCTGAGGAATAGACCTTCGAATTTTGGGGACGCCACAAATGGTGCAAGAGCTTATGGAACTAGGATCCGAGCCAAGCATAGCCCAGTCCACTAACACGAGGCTATGTACCATATCTTTGATTTCAGCAGACCCGTAGGGACTGATGGGTGAAGGGCCCACCAGTTAGCATGAGGGCTTTGTGTTCGGTAAACGTACCGACGATATTGAAGAAGCTGATGGCTCAGACAAACACCTTCGACGCTACGGCCTCCTTGTCGTACCGCAAAAATGAATAGAATAAGAGGAATAGAGGAGGAACCGAAAACGGGCTTCCCTCGCACCACTGGGGGGGGCGTGTGATGTCAGGCGTTAAAGGAGATCTCTAGTGTACCTCAAGACTCAAGAAAAAGCGGGACCCATAGCAGAATGTCATACTACAACCTGCTATCGATAAACCTGCTGAAGCCCGTGACGGATAAGACCCCATACCTCTATCGTTCCGGGAAACCGTGACGGGTTTTCATGATGGGCATGTGCATCCGCTGTGCAACTAGCCATAGCAGTGTCGGCCGCGCATTTTAGTGGAAATGAGCATGACCACGATGAATGGTGGAAACATAGGGAACATCTTCCAACCTATACTCGGCTCCGTCCGGTGTGGGTCTTCCAGGGTAATTACGCGCTGCCTTTTAGGGGTTAGAAGCAAATCAAACGCCCGATTAGAGCCTATATCATACAGTGACCTAGTTATTAGCTAGCGGTCACAAATCAGGAGAAGCGGCATGAGCCCGCCACCCTGTTAGCCTTGCGGCACTGAACACAAGACTCATAACGGAAGGTACTGGACTCCCAGCAGGGGTACGGGCCTCATACGTAGGTTAAGCCCGGAGGGTCGGAGAATAACTTTGCATATTCGGGTGCCGTAATGTGTTTTCAATAAAGAACCCACCACGCAGCCGGCAATCGTTTGAGAGCGGGCGTGTTACTCTGGGCTATGAGGCCAATCACGGCGACGCATTCGCCATCCCGCCAGCTTGATAGTGGGTCTTGGTACATAAGAGATCGGCTCTGCAAATTCCCGGATCTCGGTTCACCCTTGATATTTTTGTTCTCTGCTCCCACTAGCAACCTCAATCATACTCTGCCCGCCTGCTAGGTTGACCACGCTCTTCGCTGATCGAATTAGAACCGTACCCACTGACCAGTCTGAACCTGGGAGGGGGACTAGCTAGGAGCTTATACAATACGTCTCCTGTGGACGCAAACTAGACCTTTCCTAATTCGGGGAGTGCGTCGTCCTTTCCCGTGGATCACATGTTGCACCTTGGGCAGCCATCATATGTCCATGCCAGGGCGAGTTCGGTCAAAACTCACGCGTCGGGAAAAACTGTACCACTTTGGAGAACGCGTGTGGTTGGCGTGCAGCGCGTTACCTATATATTACTTGAGAAATAGCGCCATCGAGCATATTTCCTGCCACTTAATGGTTCCCCCGACAAGAAACGAAGTCGTTTGTGCCTAATGAGAAATAATGCAAATAATCGGCAATCGCCCGGTGAAAGTACTTGTCCTAAGACGCGGCCCCAAAACTGAATCGCATCATCTGTTGGAGAACTAAAGTTTTACTGCAGAATCTCCAGACTCTCATGATATAGCACGATGAGAAAATTGCGGCCGACATATGGGCGCAGTGCAGCGCTCTGGGACTAACAACCAACCGAGGGAATTATGATGCAGCACACAAGGTGAGTCTAACTGAAAAGAAGGATCTGAAGGAACCGACACACAGCGCTGCGGGATCTCAAGACCAGGTTGAACATGGTAGCAATCATCCCGGTATTCTCGTATGCGTGATACTACGGTTGCCGACGCATAGGAAGAACAAATTTCTAGTTCAAAAATTTTCTCACGGGACCTCTTCGTTTGTCGCCGCCAGCCACATGGGGTGGGTTACAATCCAAGGACATAGCCTCTACGGGACACCAATCGATGGGCGCGTGCACTGACCTAGTTGTTTCATAAAAACTTTTGAGACTGAATTCGTGTCTTCTGCACTAGCCCTGGAGATGCGGGGAGATCTCCAGGTATTTCCTGGGGGACCGCATGTAGGTAATTTACAGCCCCAGAATATACGGAGGCAAAGACCTCATTTATACTGTTAGAAGATCTACGGGACTGCACGCCCTCACCGATTTCGTAGGGGGGCTGCACTACACCATTACTGTAAAAGAGAAGCGTCACATTTCCGTACGATTGACTTTATGTAAAATCCGATTCGCATAGGGTGATGCTTGGGAACACTCCGAAATCAGTCTCCGAGCGATAAGGTCGGTGCGGCCCCGGATCCATACTGCATAGAGGTGAAGTGTATTTTGGGGATTGATGTAAGATTTAGTTGGGGGTGTATCGGAGTTAGTTGGTTTTCGGGACGGGCAATCTGGGAAAAATTGGAGCCTTAAATGCTCCGCTCTGGGTAGGAATAGCTCTGCAGTAAGCCATTTGCCTTGGATCGATTCATTGCAAAATCGTGACGGATGAATGAGTATACCGTGTCCATATTGGGATCGACGTGAACTCCTACCCCATACTAGCCGATCTTATCGCGGCCATATAGCTAGCCCCAACAATGGCTCGCGCCGTCTTAGAGGTAAAGTCTCCTAAGGATTATCTTGAGCGAAGGAAATACGTCAGTAAGGGGTAGGAGCGGGAATTAAGTATTCTGGAACTTTCAGCGGAGAGAGACGCGCACGGGTTGGCATCCTGAAGGAAGGAGCTCAGCGACTTAAATGGCATTGAGGACGCGGCTCTATGCCCTTTTGGGGTCGTGTTTTCGATTACGGGTCTAGGACGATCACCGAGTGACTGACCTTCGATTCCTATTCGTGTATCGATTTAACTAAAACTGTATCACACCCTCGAACACACCGGATGGCGGGCAGTGACTATCTATGGGAACGCTGGTCGGGATCGTAGACGATGCCTTGGGAATGGCGGGGCTAGAATCGCTATCACCCCAATATCGCCCTACTTGCGCCTACAGCCCGTGCTCTTCACTCCACGTAACTGCAATGACGGCGGAAATAACGAACCGCCGCACTAACCCCTCTGCCCTTTCAAATAAAGTATTTCCCCAATCTGCGGCCTGACCCTGCTAATACTCCTGATGCGAACCCTCTTACCCATGAAGAAATTCTGTCATACCTCTCCTGCCCGACTAGACATCGGTCTAAATTATCGTCGTCTCTATGAGAGGTAAAATTCGATGAGGGGTCAGAGTGGTTGAGTTGAAGCACACTTAGCCTCCCGCGCGTGAGCTGGGCCTCTCGCCAGCACCAAAGATTATTTTTAACCAACATGAATAAACGTTAATGGATAGTATACACCAGGGTGGGAAGTAGTATTGTCGAGATCCCTGTAATCGGCGTTTGAATTCGTTCTGCTGGATCACCCGGTGTGCAGACGGATCAAACTGGTCTCCCCGACATACCTAATATCGGAAGCCAAGTAGACTGCACAAGTGCTGTGATATGGAACTCGCTTGCCAATTCGCAAAACCTTGTCTAACAATTCACAACCACTTTTTTTATTAACAGCGTACTTTGGAGGGACTTGCATTGGAAACACTGACAGATTCAGCTAAAGCATGAAGAGATTAGGGATCCGCTACGTGCTCGACTCTTCCCACATTAGGGGTCTGAGGACCTTAGGTGTTCAAGCCTGGTAAGTAAATAACCTTTAGATTATATAGGGATCGCTTCCTTCAAGTCATACCGGCAAATAACCCTGTTCTATGGAGTGAGAAATCAATAAGCATGGGCAGGAGCAAAAAGTAGCTAAGAACTGAGTTTTGGCTCACGCATGTCTCTAGAGACCTCTCGTGAAAGCCATTCAGTTGCGCGTGGTACAACGAGGGTCAATTTTATTTGCGGGTGTGTATTGGCAATTGGACAGCTCCCAGCTCTCTCAAATATTGTTCGCATCGTGACAAGTTACCACCGTCTAGAGGTACACGTGTTTACTCCTTTAATAGGTTTAGTGCGGAATGATCATTGCAGCTGTGACGTGTTCCCAAGGTGGATGGAGCTACCCCACTCCCGCGGTGGGCGTGGCCGTACGAAAAGCCGACGCACAATGGTTTTTACAGAGGATATATAGGAAAGACAGTACAATGTCAGGTTCTTCCGGGCCATCCATGTATTAGTAGAACGCCCGCTCGCGTATTTTCGCTGGTAGACATATGAACGTAAACCGGACCTGAGAGTTAGGGCGGCAGAAGGGATATACGGCACATCCGCTGTTTGAAAAGTAACCGGCGTGTTCATACTTCCATACCTGAAAAAGAGGGGCACTTTTAGCGTAAGAGAGGTACGCGCATGCGGAGTGGCAGGATAAAGAACATAGAACCCATCAATTGTGGCACCTTCAATCGGGATTTTATCGTCCCAACAGGGGGGTAAAGTCCCGGCTACTATGAGTACGGTTATCATTAAAACAGCACGGGAATACGATTTCTCCGCCCTGCTCTTCGAGCCGCGCCAAAGGTATCGTTAAAGGGAAGTTATCTCGCATTAATGAGGAGGCGGAGTAGGGATGTGTTAACCGACCAGGCGGAGGCCTGTACACCCCTAACAGTTAACTTAAGATCCTGGTGTTGAATAGAGTGTGTAGTTAGGAAGTGCGCTGTCCGTCCCGCCGGGCCGTTGGTCCTCCTGTGCGAAGACCGATGTCGGCGCCGAAATGATCATACCGTCTAGACACTCGCGGATGATCGGGATGTCATCCCCGACGGCCATATGAGATGAGCGGATTCGGGGCAAGACCCTGATTTCTTGGGCTCTTCGCCGAGTAGTCACATTATATATGAAAACGCTATTTTCCATCCAAGGCTATTGGGATCTCGCAAGTGTGAGTACGCTGTGCTCATGTTCGACGCGGTTCTTGCGACTATTCATCCAATTTGTGGGCCTTGGGATTCTTTATTTGGAAGCTTGAATGTGCTCGAGGTTCGTAACGCAACTCTACGGCGGCAGGTTGACACACGCGCCCTGATGGTCTAGCGATATCTCAACGCCCGAGGAGCCGACTCAGAGTTAGTCTGTAGTCTCCCCAAAACAAACAAGGATCAGGAGGACACGGGGTTGTATTTAAGCCCGCGAACAGTATCCGCGGTAGGAGCCAATTCACTACTAGGCTATACATATGGCCTTGGACCAGGTTCGAAGCGTGGGGAACCGCACTATTTAAGCTACACTCGGGGTTATTTGCGAGAAAGTTCCGCGATGCGAAAGGAGCTCGCTATTTAGGTGCGTACTCACTAGGTCGGGGCCAGACCCCGATGGGAGTTTATGGTTTGTTTAATGTCATTGTTGTTTCGGTGACCACGATAACCCGCGGAGGTCTCTTGCGGCAGATAATTTGGGTTCCGCTGCGGAGCAAGCCAACTGCGCATTGAATTACCCGTATAGATAGTCGCCAATACTAGATACCTTTAGCGGTACAACCCCTGGCTGTAGTCACAACCGCCGTATACAGAGAATAACTCGACGCTAGATAGTCAGCCTAATTGATAAACTGGAATTTCCACTGACGACGAGCGACATATCTTCCAATGTCAATATATTTTGCATCGAATATGTGGCGAAAGTTAGAGTGATTGCACGAAAGTTAGTATTATTTCCGCATTAATAGGACAGTCGGCACAACTGAGTTTCTTTGTCAGGCGGGCATAAAGGGAAATTATGAAATCATGACAGGGGTTAGTCGACTACAAAGGCCCCGCGAATAAGCGTGTTATATGTTGACATGTCGAGTCAAAGAGTGCAAACTCGATCACAGGCGAGATTGAACGCACGTCCTACCTACGGTTCGGACGAGCAGAAGACACCCGGTATTAGTTTTTCATTAAGCTATCTCTGAATATGTTGTTCGTCTGGAGCAGCAAGCGTTAAGTGTCTTGTCGCCCGCATACCTTTCGGGTATAGGTTGCAGCTACCCATCGTATCAGGTCCACGCCGTTTTAAATTGGAACTCTCGACTCGAGGGGTGAGGCCCACTTACCCCCAACACTGTAGAGAAAAAGGTCGAGGCCGTTCAAGAGAGAGTTGCGAGCAGACAAGGATTGGCGGTAGGCGCTAAGGTCCCGGGCAATCAATCTATTTTGTCCCAGGATTTGAGGTAATATTAGATCGAAGGCGTACGTCTCTTTATATGTTTTATTCGGTGAGTATAGCAGAGAGGATCAACACTGATGGTATTAAGCGACTCTGGGCTCCCGGTCGAAACTGGGATCACATTTCTCAACCTGTAGTAGGGGCGACGCGTACTAGTGCTGCAGACAGACTCAGAGGAGGGACGGTCGAATCCTTCGAAATACTAGGTAGGTTGCCGATTGGCTTGGCGTATGTGCACAACTAATATTTCTAATACGCTCCTGCAATTATACAAAGCGGGCCGTATGTTTGCGGATAGTTAGCAAAGTTAATGTGAGCGTTTTTTTTATGGTATTGTCGTGAATAATCGATTATCAGAAGGTGAGAGAAAGCGATGAGAGTGTTAGAAAAAATCCTCTTCACCGCCAATGCTCCTGTTTAATTGGTACAAGCCGCCAACTGAGAATACAGTCTCAACAACGAAGCAACAGGTGATTATAAGCGCGCCATAAAGACCAATCAGACGTAAATTAAGCCAGTTATGGTGGATATTAATATCCATGACCACGTATCCCTCAAAGCCGCACAAAAATGAGCACTCTAGTGACAGATACGCCATTCAGCATCTAAATGATCTTCTCCTAAGAACGTGTGTGATACACCCGCACGGTTTTTGTGGATGTACACTACGAAACTCAAAGTTAAATGGAACAGTCACAGACAGTTACTACCGTTACTTAAAAAAATCTGGGAGAGTAAGATGAACCATATCCTACGGAGTCACGCAGCCATACCTGTGGCAATTTTGAGGGAATTCAAAAGTTTTACGTATAAACTAAAGTTATACGCTTGGTCATGGACTAACGAGCGAAGACGAGGCAAAGCTGCAGCTTGGACGAACGCGCGGTCTTTTCTCCTGGTGGGTCTGGCCGCTAGGATGGGGGGAGTCATTCCCGGGAGTACTCGGACGTCACAGGTTGTGCCATTACCGTCCTACAGAGCTGCCTTGCCCGTATTGTGTTGTTTCTCGAGTTTGCATTTCTTCAACAATATACCATATTTCGACTGATGCCCAAACGATACCGCATTTCCATTAACGACACCGAACTGCCTATTACAAGTGGTTGTCCAGGACACCGGTATTTCCAATACCTTTCCGTGGCGTGAGGTGTCAAGAGTTGGTAAAATCTACAGAAATAATGAGCACGCAACAGTGAGATACGCAGAAGCAGCATGGTCCGCTTCGATTATCGCGGTCATAGCGGGACGTCCTTATCCGCAAAGCTTATTAGCACGCTACTACTCGAGGTCAGAATTTGTTTGTCAAATTTATTTCCGACGCCTCGTGAGGGGAGTCGAATGGTAAGCGTCATGGCCTATAAGCATATCGACAACCTAAATACCAGGGTCCTGCTGTGTAACTACGGTATTACATCTTTATCTGGACAGGTAGACGGGCCGTAGACCCGACAGTGGTCGTTACGGCTATCTGACCTTGGTGATAGTCCGCTGTGAACCAGACACCGCTTATATACTTCGAACGAGTGACACAGAGCAGGTAGTTATGGTATATGCATTATCGCAATCTGGAAATCACAGTCCGACCGTAACGCCGAGCGCGACTAGGCAAGGAAGGCCTCCCGAGTACCGCTTTTAACAGGTTTAAATGCTGGCCTCGTAGCCGTAGGTGCAAGGGGTGTTTTTCTGACGGCGGTCGGTTATACGGGGAGATAAACCACAGTTAGGCCACATCTCTTTGTGCTTCAAGTCAGGGTGACGTCCTAGGACTAACACACAAAGCGGGCGCTCTGTTCAAGAAAGATTCGGCTCTGCATACTCGATACCCTTTGCGCACGATCAGAAGCGTCTCTGCTGCCAGATAACTCAACGATGAGATGTGGAGCCCGCAGTGACAAATGCTGATTTGTGTTCGGGGGGCAATGTCACATGGTGCGGCATCAGATCTACCACAACTGCTCTGTTTTACACACCCGATAGCCCGTTTACATCACTCCAGAACCTCGTCCCCTGGCCGCATTCAGCCAACGGATTGACATCCTACTCCTGTATCTAAGTGTGCCATTCATGACATGGAATTATTCTGTAATTCAAAAAACATCGTAGTGAATTTCTTCCGGGAATCAGTCATCGAACCGATCAGGAACACGGACACGTACCGCGACATGCCGCGCGTGACACTGGGCTCCTTGTCAACTAATACACTGTGCGAGACTCGGGCGAATTTGGTTGAGTTAAGCAGCAGTAGAGTCTTGGGTAAAATGATAAGGTATCGGTTGATCCCGTGAGCTTCCGCCTTCGTGTCTAGCCGCTCCACGTCAATGTGGAAAACAAAAGGACCGATTGATCGCGACCAGTTGGTGCGCGTCTATGAATGAGGCTTTACAATGCGCGATTTAGGGCTGCTCAAAGAGGAGTAGGCGAGTGCCTGGTCGTATGTCCCTCACCTGGAATTTAAAGGGGGGGGCGAGGTTACGCTCATGGGAGACAGAGTCAGTCGCAATTAGATGCTTACAGCTAACTTATCATTCGGAGGCAGTTTGGAGATGACCTATACCTTGTTAGAATGTATAACAATGTCTCTGTTCTGCGGTGAGTCTCTGAATTATAAAGGGCCTGATTAATTGAACAATTACTTGTAGAACCAAGAATTCGTGTATCATAAGCTAACCCGACCAGGCCAGCATATTACGTCATGGTGCTGATATGGAAAGGGCGAGCTGACCTCAATCTTCGATGGACTGGCGATGGCCACCTAGGGCCGTTCACTCATAATCCAGATAGTTGTGCACAACTGACACTGACTCGTAAACAGGACAGTGGGCTTACGTTCGTCGGAGGGTGACATAAAATAATTCAGGTTCTGTAGTATTCCTAACGCCGTGCTCAGGCAAAATAGTTTCGCATAAATTGCCTCATATGGGGGGCCGAGTAAGTGCAACGAATGCGACAAGTTAATTGCGATAGTTCGTGCGACGGCTTCCACCGAATCCAAGAAAGAAGAGATGACCGGCTCCACATCAGAGCACGCCGAGGCGATTAGTACAACGCTATGGTGGATAGGGGTCGCACAGTCTTGAATTCACGGAACGGGGAAAGCAAGTTTTAAAGTTTATCACATTGTTGTGCTGGTTACAAGCGATGGATGCCACCACAGTTACTATGATATGCTTGATCTACACATAGGTATCTCTATTTGTCTCGAAAGTTTTGATCCACAGTGTACCCGCGATACTATAGATGTTAGCCTAAGGCCCCGGCTGTGCGCGTTTACATACACCCTATCACGGGGACGACTCCTAGTACGTTCCAAAGACAGCCAGAATCCGCTTACTAAACTGTGGTAGTGTGCACCGTGTGAATAGTCTGTCTTTGCCAGAGCCATCGCCGTCACTGGTTCTCCGCAAGGCCCTGGACGATCGGTTTACCTCCAGCCAAGGTAGCCTGGCATAAGCTCGAGTAGCGCTTTTTTGTCGTTTGGGTTTCCTGGCGATGGCCCACTTTCATTGACTGAATGTGGAGAACCACGAATTTGTACCGAGGTTTAAACTTTCCGGCAGTGTTCGGACTCGCCCATGAGGGCTATTCCAGTGCCTTGACGCGAGGGGTTACGTGTTGGCAGTGTGTACCGTAACCTATCTCTAGTGAGTTTGACGGTATTTGGTATCACTTATTTGAACCCAGGTAACAAGGCGTTATTTGCGACACAGCAAAAATATGTCCTAAGCTTATGCCTTTCGGCAGCCGTGTAGAAGGGAGAGCAAAATTCCGTGTTACAGTCGATAAGAGCGAATACGGCGTAAGCTACTCTGAAATCCGGATTCAAAAGGAGGTTTACGCGCACATGTTAGGCCCAACATGCGCCCACGTTAGAGACTCGGACTGTCCTGTTTCGGGTTTTGATGCCAACCAAATTCCGTGACCCATGATAAGGTGACTGTGGCAGTGACTTTCGTGTGTGTGGCGCAGGGTTTATGTATCCCGGCCTGAGTCGATTAATTGTCCGCGCGACGAGCCGTCTATTATTGATCTGTTCAAGTCATGGAGACGCGTATTAGAAATTGGAGATGCGCGCTCTTAAAATTCATCCGGGCTATTTACCCGCGGTAATATCTTTACCCGATCGTTAGGAACTTCGCTAAAAAGGGATTTTCTGATAACAGAATGATCGATGACTTCCACCGGAATCCTAGGTGACCGCCTGAGGTGAGGCCCTAGGGGTGTAGCCTCTGTGTGTCCTTGCACCGACCGACGCTAAGATAGAGACGGAGGTCCAAAGGCAGGTCGATAGGTTTGCTAGTGTTAACACGTAGGACAAAGGTCAGGCAAAATTATGATTGTCTCATTCCCGGAGGTACACAAGCCTAAGCGAGGGTCCGGACCCCGCAGATATGGCATGGGCAATGCCAACATGTCGCGCCGCTGAGGGTTCACTTCACCAATGTACTGTTGGACTTGTTGGGCCAGTCTGTGAAAGAAGCTAACAGCATTCATAACGAACCAGGAAGCACGTAGTAAACTGATTTCCCTCGTGATGTGGAACGATGTAGCGGACGTATGCCTACTATGGAATGCGCGGGTATATCCGAGTTTACATTCTTGGCCTCGCCGAGTTGTTTCCATAATTTGGTTTGAGACAGTCACCTGCTCAAATTGCCCGGTTTTCCCACCACGGGCCAAAGCGTGGTCGACTACAGGTTGTAAGTGGCTAGTCGGTCTGGTGTTCACAATGTTATCACTGTCCCACCAGTAATTCACCTCAAGATGATGCAGATGACCCATATTTCAAATTCGCCACTACTGTTGGTAGCTCCCTAATCACGGCTGCGCCATGGACACCGTTCGCGGGCATGCACCACTTGAAACCACGTGGTGTAAAGTCCGCGTATATTTAGACATGGCGCGCGATTATGCTAGGTGCGTGTCTGCCCAGTGCACAGCACTACGTTATAGACATGGCGCGTCTACGACACATTTCAGAAGTGCAATGGCCTGACGGACATTACGGGCGAATATATACGTATTACTTGCCAGAGCATCTGTCCCGATCCGATCGCTCTTTTGGCTAATCTTGACAGGCCTTCGACGACCCACGTTTATCAGTAGAGTTGGCAAGTAACGTGTGATTTGTTCAAACGGATTGATCCCTGATTCTGCAACTTGAGGATCTAAGGGAACGCAAGCACGGCTTGTAGAAAAACGTACAAGTGACTCTCCCGTGTGTTATTGTTCACCCTGTTGAACGCAATAGGTGAGTGCGTGTATGACTCACTAAGGTAGGACCACATCATCCCAGGTGCTCCCCTTAGTCCCCTGTGTGGCTAACTATGCTACAATGAGTTACCTGCTGCCACCGGGCGAAACATACTCGCGGCAGGACCAGAGCCCGCGGCAGCCCACTCTTCATTTAAGGTAGAGATACCCATCGTTTAGGATGCCAGTCTCACATGCACCGAAACCTAAACGACCTATGCCTATGGGAGAAAAGTAGTATATACTTGGCCGACAGTGGTGTCGCGTGGCAAGTTTGCTTGTTTCGTGACCGGACCGGCGTTACAATGATTAAGGCCTTAACAGGTACGGCATAACCTTCAGTTTGCGGGCAAGTTGGAAGGGCGCTGATCTGGGTATGCTCCTACGAGCTGTATACGTATGCCAGAGTAGGGTAAGTGTTCGAAGTTGATCAGGAAGCGGATGCACATGTCTGTCACAAGGTATTTTAGCAGAAGCACTAAGTTGAACGATCACGATGCACCAATGGAGTAGTCGCACGGACATTTAGATAGTAAGAGCATTATAGTTATATCGCGAGATTTTCAGTCTTAACCGTTGGATCACAGCGTAATCCGAGTTGAAATTCGAAACTAAACTCATATATCGCTTATATCACCATGTGACACCTAATCGACTTGTGGACACTTTACGTTAGGGACGTGTGTTTGCTCCAGCAGCAGTAGTTGCACTGCTAGGTTATATAATGGCCCCCCCCAATAGGTAACACATAGGATATTCATGGGTGGTTTAGCTTTTTCTCTAAATATCGTGTCAGCAAATTAATACATGGTGCAAATACTGAGTCGCACTAGTTTAGGGGACGGACTACTTTCACATTCCATATCGCCCCAAAGAACTATCTTCTAGGCCCGACTAATCGGTATTCTTGTGACTGCAGCGGGGAAATTAAGCTAACGTCAACTTCGCGGCTTCATTGAATTGTACGGTTAGTCGCGATCCAAATGAACCGTATAAAAACACCCGTTCATACTGATGAGGGTTCTTTGCACCTCGTGTGTCTCATATTATATAATAGCGGAAGAGCTATCCTATGTCTATTGCGAACACACAGAGTACTGCGCTTGGTGCTCAACCTAATTTATACCTGTGTTGAGACTGTGCATGAACCATACGACTCACGTTAGCGCTATCTTGGCAACTCACACCGTCTAGTACCAACTCCCTGGTAGACAGCTTCGCATCCCCTGCCACGTGACCCCGAGACTCGTTCTCAAACAGAACAGCTTTTCTCGGTTCCTCACACAAATTATACCGCACCATAGGACACATCTGCTACGGACCCAATGAGGTATACTTCACGTCGAGCATCAAACTGCGTCCCGGCTGGCTTCCGGATACGGCGACTTTGAGAGTTATCCCCAGGTCGATTTCCGGAAGATTTATATTGGATCCGTTGCCGGCTGTGTCCTCACGTGCAACGGTCGAACCTCCACTGATATTGAAACCCCCTCAAGCCGTACCCTGAGATAGACCAGTGAATCTGACAACCTCGAACCCAAATGAAACTGTGGTCATGGCATTTCGCACGCTTGATGGTACAAGCAACCACATTGCCTACGTAAACTCTAGGCTAAAGCGGCAATAGGAAAATAAAGACAGTACCGATGGTGAGAAAAGACGACTATCCGCTTAACCTAAATTATGCTTCAATAAACATTTGACGGGCTAACCAAAAGAAAGGTCCTGCAACTTTCGATACGATTTCGGCCTGGGGTGAACATGAGCATATCCACTGCCGACAGTGGCTGGTGCCGATTTCATTCATTCTAGGGTGATGTAGCCGAACGAATGCGGATCTGTTGCCATAGACATAAGCTCGCAGACGTCAGTTTAGTTCACGTGGACTCCTGCCAGCCGAGGAAACCCCCCGAGAGTCAGAAAGGGGTTACTCCAGTGACGGCTCCCATACGCGTTTCTAAAATACCAATGGTTATGTACCGCCCCCAATCTCGAAATGGTACGGAGTGGCGGTGATCGCAACGGCTCTGGATAAGTTAACGGCTGTCAACCTAAGAGAGATCGCGGAATTCCCCCCCGAGGGCACAAGTGATAACCGCTAAGAACACGCCAGAATACGTCACCTAGGAGTTACATCGCTTCATGCCCTCGGTTTTGTCGAACCTCCGGGCGTCCCATAAAAGCACCGGTTCGTCCTTTTTGCAACTATCGTGTGCTCCCGAGCTGCGGTTTCGCCTCACCCACCCGTCGATGGGCTTTCAAACGCTATAATGATTGTACGGGCCGCCGGCAGCTTCTGCTAATGTTGCCACAGTTTGAATCAACAGATCCTCCGTCCTAGAAATAGTAGTTCCAAGGCCGATGTATCGGTGAGGTTAGAGGGCCGCTGAAGCATATCTGACAAATAGCCCATTGGACAAAATAGGCTATTGAGAAGCAAATTACCGTACAAATTATCTGTTCTATAATGTGAATTTCCCGGGGGAACACCGTGTACACCATGGTGCCCTTGGCTTATGCGCGTACCCTAGTAACGAGGTCTCGGGGCCTTCGAAATGGAAACATCCAGGTCGGACCACATGCCGACAGTTGCCGCCGATAAGGGGTAACAGGTGCTGCCCGAATACCCCGTTTTGTTGCGAGTTAAAGCGACTCGGGTGATAATTGGCCCCCCAGGACGGGTATTCTTGGTCTAGCGACCGCCCTGGGGGGAAAGGAAGTTCTCGAGCCCAGATTTACAGGAACTACTTTTCCTAGGACAGAATGCATGGCCGCGACTATTTCGTTACTCTACAGATAAATGCACCAATACGCCAGGGTCTGTTTCGTTGCCGTGACAAAGAGCTCTTCGCGTACGGAAACCACAATGTGCTTAAAATATCTCCAGAACCCGACCCTCAGGCCCGGGCCTTCGGCTTATTAATAGGTTCTCCAGTCTGGCAAACGCGTGATACAGCTAGAAGAGCCGTGTCCTGATGAGCGCGGGATAATAGAATGCAAGTAGTTTAGATGCAACGGAGGATGTGGAAACCAATCCGCGGCAATCCGCTCGGCGGGGTCGTTGTCGAAGACAACCTTTTACTAATTATAGTCGAAAAGTTGCGAGCTGTCGTCTATATTTCAAAACAACAAAACGTGGCTGTATACCCCGTACAGGTGGAGTTAGTACAAGGCGTTTAGGCTGAACTTTATAAGGCGCGATACGTTCTGGACGTATTGAAGCGGAAAACAGATCACTCGGGAAGTATTGCCGTATGGCTGGTAGAGGCGCGGTTAACCACAAGCGTTTTCGTATGCCCGCTGTTCTGACATTAAAGGGTGAAAATCGATGGGGTCGGTATTTTAAAGCACGTGAGGGTGGTAATTAGGGATATCTTACCCTGGTCCGCTTCGCTGGTTGGGGAAGTACCTCTATCACTGCCGCGCAACATGGTTGGGTTGCCCGTCGCTCTCCGGAGGGAAACTTTTTAATTCATAACCCAAAATGAGCCGAAGAAATGCTGTTAGCATAGCCAGCGGTAAATTCTTGTGGGTGCACACAGCATAGTCGAGCCATAGTAGTGCCATAGGCAATTGTGCAACGGGATCTACACTTTTACGGCTGGCGAATACCTCTATACACGCAAGGCTGGATACGGACGGGCCATGCTCAAGCACTTAGACCAGCTAAGCTACACGAACTATGAGTCGAGACACATCCCAGCTGTTGGGCAACATTCAGAAGTTTATCCACACCTGTGGGTAAATCCCTTTAGTACAAATGTACGTCCAGGATGTGCAAATCCGTCCTTAATGGGGGTAGTCGTGCGGACTAGGCTTCGCATCTAGCTCAAAGTGACAGCTAGAATCATTGGTACCCAACCACCTGGGTTGATTGGAACAGAGGCACATAGAGCCTGGTTGGCGCAGTGTTCCTATGCAGTCTCATGATCCATACTGCCCCGGACTGCTGGCGTACCGAGGGCGCGGACATATGACATATTACTGGCGCAGAAGGATACTATGGCTCCGACGTCACCAGATACGAACCCTACGCAGCGAGTAGCGGGCATCAGCTACGGTAGGCGCCACATAACCCCTGAACTATGTGAACCAGGCAGGGGATGTGGGGTAAGGGCAAGACAACGAAGGGGAGCGTCGGCACATAATTCCCGGGACTCTCCGTAATCAGTGCGGCTTAGACATAGGCCGTGTTATCCTTACCAACCCAAACATTTAGAATATTTTAGAACAAACCTGCGAAGGTGACCTGAACCCTAGAGTGAGCACACTGTGAGTCACACCGTATCAACTAAGAACGGAATCTCAACGACGCAGAGCTGAAAAGAGCGGAGGAGGTTTACCATAAGGGAGAGGGCGCCCGAGCTAGTATTCCCTAGATACCCCGTGGAGTCGACAGGTGCGGAGCATAAAGATCAATACGTCCATATGACCTTTTTGATACCTGAAACACGAGATAAGCCAAAACCGGGATTAGTGCGTCTTGATTCAAGTCCTCTTAAGTCTGCGCGCTTTTGTCCTCGGAGTAGTCGGAGCGCGCTGACACTCTCGTGAATATCTGTCTTGTCATAATCACTAAGCCATTACGGCCGGATAATCCAAATGAGTTTGCACTGAGACGAAACACAATGTACACAATGTGCTGGGTGGTCAGGAGAGACCGTGAATTCATGACCTCGACGACGGCATCTGTGAGCGGGTATGTCTCAAGCTTTAGTACAACCGTTACTGCAAAGGTTCATATAATCTACTGGTTGTGTCGCAGCGTGGGTGTGCAAGGAAATTACAGTTGTGGTAAGAGGGTGCTTTGAAGGTCCTGGGTCCCCATGAGCCGAACCCACGGTGAAAGATAATATCGTCCTGTTTACAGTATCTACTACGCACAAAAATTCTATTCTGCCATTGATTTATAAGGTAAGCTAATCCCATGGAGTCCCTGCTGTTAGTCGGGTGTGAATCCGGCCATGGAAGCTTTCCCGCTATTCCGATTGAGGGAGCGTATTCCTCGTTCGGGGTCTGCCTAGTTCTCTAGGCTACGTCGCCTCCTCGGATTAACTGACATGTGGAGCAACAACGCTTCAATGATCGGTAAAAGTGCACCTAGCACCTTCGTTCCCCCTCTCCCAGTGGGGCCAGAGATACTCCTGTCGTCTAATAAGAGGCGGGCCTGCCGATGATCATCGCATTCCACATTTACGGCTTTGGGTAGCTCAGCACGAGATAGCGTTCATATCGGTTTCCCTCATACTAATGGTAAGACCCTTATGAAGGTGTATCCCAACCGAGGACATCAATTCCACGGATTACAGATTGCGGCAAAGCGATCAGGTTGAACCATTGTTGCAACTCATGAGACTTGTACAATGTTAGATACCAAGAGGCAAACAATCCAACGGTCGGTCGGAAATAAGCTAGCCTCGTTGTTAACCCTCAATACACATCAAGGCCCATAATCGGACTGATACGCTGGTAGCTTGTGCACCCAAAGACAATACCACATTACTATCAGGAATGCCATCGAAGGTCTATTCGACGGGCGACTTCGACAGCAGTAAGCGGTAGGTCGAAATATGGGCATAGCTCGCTCTACGGAGCGAGATGCACTGTCATGCCATCCTATGTTTGCATCCGCCATCTAATGAACGCGCTAGCGTCCCCTTGCATCCTTAGGTGCCTCCTATCATAGCCGTAGGCTAGATTGTTCGTCCGGGTAGTACGGGTAAAGATGTTTCAAGCTTGAGGTGCTTCCGTACAATTTTAACAGCACTGACTTGTACGCTAACTCGCAGTGCAGTTAATGCGAGGAGTCAAAGAGCTTTCCTAAAACTAACGGTGAACGCGACCCGTTTGCCCATCCTCGATCAATGTCGTGGAAAGCGGTTTTTTAGCGAATTCTATGGCTCTGCCTTATCTTCGCTTCGCTTTATTCTTTTAATGTGGTCGGTTGTTTGAAACTACATTTGCGGTCTAGATTCTTTAACTCAAAAGAAATCGGCTGGAGGATCCTCGTCTGCCACACCGAGGGCTCTGCCTGACTTTGTGTAACTGAGCACAATGAAATGAAAGTAACCCATAAGGTCATGGATTGGCATAAAATTTCGAACCTCTTACAGGAGCATTCCTAGCCTGTCACCGTAGAGAGCAACCAGGCCGCAGACCGTGAACACTCTTGCCAGCAGCTTTCACGACCGTGAGTCACGACCCCTGCCCGATCTAAAAAAGGGGTCCGCCTGTCCTAATTCATGAGGGTCACTCACTTACGCCGGGTCAGGCCGGTCCATCGCATCTCGCGCAGGAACACACGAAACACAAGTTCTCGATGGAGTCAAGACGTATCACGTCTCGTCGGCGATGCAGGCTCAACCGGTAACAAAGTGGAGACGTACCACATATCTTCTAGGCAGAAGCTCGCTGCCGATGTGACAGGAAAATCCCAAACCACGCCGGTAGACCGAACAGTGGAATTGCTCCTAGAAATTTTGAACGCTTTAAACAGATTGTATTCGAACGCACGAGACTTCACTTGAATATATTTATCCAAGCCAAGCGACTTTTGCCGACAATGATTTTCCCGTATCAGGGGCGTGGTCCTCCGCGTCAAGATCGACGGTAAAATGCACAGATGATAAATTACCTCAGATTACCAGGCACTCACATGTTGACCCCCGAGGGCTGCCCGTTTTGAACGTGGTGAATCGCGCTTCTGCGTCGTCAATTTCCTATATGTGTGTTCTTTAGCGCACAGTATCATACCAAAAGACCATTAGTCTAGATGTGCGAATGGGCGCGTCACAGACAGCAAACTCCGTCTTCCGATCGTTACAATATCCCCTCGTTCCTGAAAAGCACTTATGGAGCACCTAGCTTGGATGAGGAGCGAATGAAACTATAACAGTAGTGGTCTTTATAGGCATTTTTCTGGTGAAGTGTCTACAGGTACTGCTCGACTATGATAGAGTATCAACCTTTTTATATCGGATACGCGAGCGGACCGGCCCACGAAATCAAGCCAGTCGGATGACAGCGAAACCCACCCCAGAACCAGAACTATCGAATTTCTACCAAGGAGGACATTGCGACTTGAACCCGAGCAGGCCTGATATCCTACACTTAGTTCACGCGGACTAGGCAAGATCGTCGATATGCCAGCGCCCCCCGGTTATGTTTGTCGGCCGAGTCTTGATTCTGTTTAACGAACTAATCTTTAAACGTGGCGTTCGCGGCAAAATCTTTGACGACCGCGTGAATAGAGCAGGCGAAGCTGAGGAATTAGCACAACGAAAACGGAAGGCTTAGCGGGTAGAGAAATAAGCCATCGGGAGAAGTTCGACAGCTTCACTAGGCGTGTTATACGCGGCTGGACAAAGAGTTCGGTAGGCTTGCGTAGCTTAGGTTCGGGCGGTCTTCATCCCCATGCATAAATCTAGGCAAAGAGTTCTAATTATGCACCCTTTAGTTGCTGGAACCGATCGTACCATCTCTGCGATTCCTGCTTGCGGCTGGGTTGGGCTCAACAATTGAGACTCCAAAGGAGGAACCTCACACACGGAAATACAGTCACCTTGTTTGCTGGACCCTTTTATCCCAGAACCGCGACGAAAGTATCACGGGGCGTCGGGCCAGTCAAGATCGAGCGCCCATGATGCTTAACGGGAGACGCCTTTTAGCCTACCTTACGCAACTCCTCACGTACTACCCATTAGTTCAAGTTAAGAACCTTGTTCTGAGGAACCCTCGTCTCACTGCTTAGGATCAAAAGATCAGAATGGCACCCACGCAAACTGGCGACGTAAATAAGCATGAGCGTTAACCAGAACGTTTATACAATACAGCAAGGGCCGAGCCTCTCACTATCACACAAAGTGGTGAGGGCGGTGGGCATCCACCTGTTCCAAGCACCTATGCATGGTTTATTTCGCCCATCGAGTAAATGGGCCCGACAACGTTTCCGTCCAATCAATTTCAGAGGTCATTTGCAAATTATACATAAACGTTGTGGTCGTTGTGGATTCGAATTAATTGTCAACGTCGCTTCTGACCGAGCGCTTGTACGCGAACGCAAGTGTGCTTGGAACGGCGCTACTCCACTTCCATCGAGCATATATTAAGGGTGTTCACGAAGTCTTCCTTAGTTCGTGGGTCACTTAAACTGCTTCAAAAGGGTGATACCGTTGTGTTTAGTTCCGTGTACATCATGGTGGAACGGTTCGATTCAACAGTTATAAGGGTGCCAAGTCGTTGAATCCCGCATGATGTAGATCACTGTGTACCGTCCGCATTCTGCTTGGGACAGATGGCGTGCGTGATAAGCTGGAACTAACCCGTGCTAAGACCGTCAATTGAGGGTGTATTAAGGCGCGAATCTACATACGGATCGTAGTTTCGTTATAGCATAGTAGCCATTCGTGGGGTAGACATCGCAGATGTTGTCGTTTGTTCTCCCCGGCACCAGAGATTTGCCCAGGGCCTCGGGGCTCTCTCGAGATCCAGACTCTGAACGCCGGGGACTCGCCACCCCAGTCGGCTAATATCAGCAGAATTCTAAATAACGGTTCGAAAGTCGGGCGATCAATCTCCAACACGCTCCACAGCTGTTCCAACAGTCACTGGTGAGGGAGCCTCGGTCGGTCTTAGAGACAGACCTTAATTAATGGTAACGTAGATATGAGACCAGACGCCTCGTACTCCCTCTGATGCAATGTTGACAGCACCAGCCGCCCCGAGTCTCGATACACCTTCTAGCGAACCTTCAAAAACTTCGTACAAGTGCTCTTTGCAGAACTACATCCAGAGCCAAGGACAGACTCGAGACCTGGCGGCTGTTCCTCGGGTTCGCTTTACCACACGCCTTTGGGCAAAGTACACAGCGATGAAGTACTCCCCTAGAACGAAGACGAGGACGCCCCTAGACAGTAATAAGTTAGGCATCGCGTACTCCCCCCTTCAAAATAAGGGAGTGATTACACTATAGTTGGACGACCCATCACATGCAACGCCTTGTCCTCGGCCATAGATCACTGTGAATCAGAAATCTTCCTAGTTCGGAATTGGGCCAGGCGATGCAATAACCTCAACGGGCGACTTCATGAGCCACATGTCCTATTGCCATGTAATCAGTAGAATATTTCATCCGGCTAGGCGATTTATTCTACATCCGACAATTAGTCCCTGCTACACTGGGCAAGTCCGTGTGTGAGGCTCCTGTGGTTACGTTTTTAAACCGTGGGTTGAAACGACAGAGGGATCCAGACGAAGATTGGCTTCGTGAAATTTACGAAGTCCAGCTATCCAACCGTATACCCAGGGTCTAGGGGGTGTTGGTGCGCAGGGTACCGCACTTGACGCATCACAGCATTACAAGCCTTCAGCGCATCATCGCTCCCTAGACTTTATCTTCACATTCCCCAACTGCAAACCCTCCAACGCAATCATTTTCAAAGCTCTACATGCGAGGGCATAGGCTCCTAAGTTCAAATAAGATGGTACGTCCGTTCGACGAGACCGGGATGCGGATGGAGAGTTTAGCTGATTTCAAATCAGTTGTAAAGTAAGAAATTTGTGATCTGTTAGACGGTTGGCCCGTTCAATTTGTGTGAACCTAGGAATGGCCTGATCAGTCTAATAGTTGTTTTTATTTCCCGCGAAGTATCCAGGCAACCGGACGGTCCGAGGCCTGTCGTACATGTACATTTAGGCAACCTTGAATGCGAGCACTTCCGTGTGCCGTGGGCAGATGACTGTCTATAGACAACTAACCGATTAAATCGGAGAGAAGTTACGTCTGCCCTTATTACTAGCGTCAAACATCTAAGGAGTCAAACACGCGTCTAAACATAGACCCCAAGGTCAAGATCGCGACTGACGTGGAGGCCTAGATCTTTCAGTGAAGACAGGCAGAATTAGTGCGGTGTAACGACGTTTAGAGCGTCTGTACATTCATCCTAATTGATCTGAGCCACGCTTGGCTAGTGCTCAACATGACACCAGCGACTGGGGATTCATGCACAACACCGGCTATAGCATCGCCTCACCGTACCGCAAGGGACTTAAGACGGGCACGAGTCTAATGTAACAGTGATACATCACAGGGAGCTATACGAAGACTTACCATTCTTCGGGCCTCGGAGGTAAAACTCCTTGGCCACCTTCTTACCACAGGCGAGAAGTTTCCTAAACGTGCCTTAGTCTTCACCTTCGTTAGATTACTAATTCAAATTTCTTGAAAGCGCAGCATGGTCGAACTGGTAAACATATAACAACTTTAAGAATGGTGCCATAATGTCTCACTGGTCTATCTCGCGTTCAGAGGCCTGTCCCAGAGGAGGATTCGATAACTCGTTGTTTGCTGTTTCTTAACCGTTTTCGCCGTTCTTAATGGACACTGAGGTCGTGACGTGGTAACTAAATCCAACCTGTAATAACGCTCGCGAAATTCTTTAAGACCCTACTTTGAAAATAAGAACCCAAAGTGCAGCCGAATTGTTTCGTCCAACGGGAGCAGCAGTCTTGCCTGTTTTCGACATGTTAGGGGCAAAGTTTTTTGCCCTCATGAGGTAGACTGTGATTTTCGGTGCGATTGGCATATAGTATGAAGGGTTCACTTTCTAGTAAGACATTGGGGGGGCAGAGGGTGCAAACTCCCACCTAGAATTCGTCGGCGGCCGTGTTCTGACTTGGTTTGTATTAGCCGCGACCCGTTGGTTACACGAAGTGATAGTGGCCCGCTCACATAACATCTATGGGACACGCAGCTCTGACTACCCGTACTTCATAGAGTCGAACGTGGTTCCCATGGGGTGATATAGTACCACGACCATCACCATGGCTGTCTTTGAAGTCCATTGTTAGGTTGGTTTGAAAGGGGTGACGTATCAATGCGGATCTATTTCCTTAGGGATTTCCTCTATTAACTACCGGTTTGATATGAAAACACTGCACAGTGCATTTCCTATACACTAAATAGCACCGGCCGCTCTCGCCCCAGGTAAGGCAATTAAAAGCTTACGTCTTAAAGACAATGAGATGCGGTATGAGCTTTTCGTCGATTCACCAGCATCACGCCGTGCTGAGTGTCTTATGAGTTGGCACCATGAATAAAGATCCACTATGGTACGTATTTTAACGTTTGGCCCCTGCCTAACGAGTGTGTTAGTTTGCAACAGCCTCTGGCGGCGCCGATAACGGCCGCCGAGGCTAGCGCAGACCAACTCAGCTAGGGTCGTCTCTTCTGTATCTGTACGGATGCAAAGCGCAATACCTTACTTTTCCAGGCATTCACGTCTCATAAAAAGAAATCCCGCACTTATGATCGAAACGTCGCTGACCGGAGAATGCCCGTACCTTAACAGGCCTAGTTCTGAGAGTAGCACCAATAGGTCTGAGGTGTGCCGACGGGGGAATTAGATTGTTGCATTCATCCCAGGGGTGTTCGACCTGAGATGGTAGCGGGATAGGGGTTCCCTGCCCTTACATCCGAGCTAACTCGTGGACCGGGACTCACCTGGGGTGAGTTGAGTACTTACACAAAGAGTCCAAGCGCACATGGGAAATACCTCTTATCGCTAATTCAACAAGCATTACGTTCGGGTTCTCTTCGCCACCCGTCCGGTTGTTCGTCTTATAAACCGTGACCCCTTCGATAAGGATTTTATTGGTCCGCCAGAGTTGTACCCACGGGTCTTGTCTCCAGCGAAGACCGCCACGAGGCAGGTTTGGTTTTCAGGTCGGTCTTACTACCGTTTGAGTTGAAGGGTATATCTCTAGGATTCCAGGGAAGAGCACACGCGCGACGTGCGTCCGCGAGTAAGTTTCTAACAATCCTTCAGTGTTGGACGTATGAGAGAGCTATGGATGAATAGCTCGTTTTTGTACGCACCGGACTGACCGAAAAACGCGGGCGGCTACGGGGGCTACAAATCTTACATTCCACACTGCAGTTCAGGTTATTTTGTTTGGGAAAGTAATACCGAATAAATCCCCTCCTAAGTTTGGATTCGGCGGGACAGCGTGATCCTGGCACCAGACTTTAGATATTAAGAGCCCTATGCTGTAAGACCCGTGCTCAGTGAAGGTCCGCCTGCTGATTGCAAAGCGAGACTCAGCTGGCTCTTATGCATAAGGTTCCTCCACCGAGCGCTTACTCATTTACCTAACCTCATCGGCGCAATTTTGCCTCCGTCCTAGCCCGACATTGAATGCTACCAAACAGCGGGGCTTCCTTAATGAACATGATTTGCCGGCGGTTTAAGTTGCTGATTATAGTAGTTAAAACACCAGACGTCTGTTACTGTAACACTAGAGCGATGAGAGATTATTGGTATGGGACCGACATTGCTGTCCAAGGGCGTCTTTTACTTCACATCTCGAGCGCATTAGAGGTTAGCTTTGGTTTTGACTGCTATTTTTCCCGATAGCGCGTGATGCGATTCGTGCATGCATAGAATGGCATCCGTGACCTTATTCGACAAGGGTAGAGCAAAAAAACTGGAAAGCGTGCATCCAGTGTCTAGCTGTGGTAGCGTGCAATCGTTTTACGACATTTCCCGCTAGAAACGCTTGAAATTAGTGCATGTCATTGTCAACAGTGATAAAGTGCGCTACAGCTCCTCTCCGTCTAGATTTCGTGAGCCGGCATTGTCCGGGAAGTCGTATCAATAGCGAATGTACAACTGGCACTGGAATTGGTTAGCGACCAATGCCGACCTGGAGACATAGAAGCGACTCATATGGTGCGTCGTGCGTTCGGTACTTTCTGCGCGGACATCCGTAGCATGTAAAAGCTGTCACATTTGCGGGCAATACAGATTACAGGGTAACAACTTGCTGTTCGTTCGCTCACATGACGGAAGGCTACGCGGTGGTGCTTACGCCTCATGCCTTTGGTAAAAAGAATAAGCCAGCGTACTGGCGAAGGCTGAACTAAAAAAGCCTTGCTACCTATTTGATAAAAGCGCCAGAAAAGACCTGAAGGGCGTTTCTAATTTTGCCGATCACGGGCCTAATCTTAGCCTCGCTCAACTGGATCTACGCTGATAGGCAATGGTACGAATATGCCTCGGGCACACGGCGATTGTGTCGGTTCACCACCAGCTGATGTACCTTGATAGCTCCCGCTAAATTGCCGATTGTACTTCACCACTATTATCCCAGGAAGCCGGATCCCGCTACATATAGGAACTGTAAGATCACCATTCCGCATGATGCCTGAACTGGCGCTGCCAACGATGGCCCCTTTACCAATTTATAAGCTTTAGCGATCAAATCGACAGCATCATTCAAAGCTGCAGGTCCGTTTTGTGGTATCAGACACGAGGCTATCTTGCAATTTGTTGAACATCTGATACTTAAAATCAGTACTCTGTGTGTGGGAACTAAGCGAGGGATTCCTTATCGACCAATGTCCCAACTGTTAGTACCAGTAACGACAGCTAATACCCACCAACGTCAAAAGTTCTGGACAGGCCTCAGTAACCACTGCTCTGACCGATCGAGTGCACCGGTCCATACTTGAGGCCTGGAGAATGTACCAACTTATCCGCCTAACGTGTAAGTTGATATGGGGGTCGTTCTTTAAAGATGAGAACGTCCCGGAATATCTAGCAATAGTGCCACGGCACTTTTCTAGCTAACCATGAGAATCCACAAGCCTTCTTATAATCACCAACTGATACCTATAGTGTCGCATAATGGAACTGTCAAACTGACAGAGGATGTGAAGATTCAGCGTGTTTCTAATCGTAGCCTAAGCGAGGGTCTTAATTTGTTGTCCACTAATTCAGCGCGTTTGGGGCCGGAGCTAGGGCCGGGGGCCTGATAATATACATATAGACAGGGGGAACACGCACTTGACCACGGAATAGCGACCGGGGTCTCGGCACACGACTAGGCAGTCTTCAGGACCTATATAAGAGAGTAGTTCGTACCGCAACAATCCATACCGTACGCTAGAACCCTTTATCATATGTCCTAATCTAGAGCGATTTAAAGAAGTGAAAGAGGCCGCGCTGGCAGTATGGATTTACGCTACGAGCCTGAACTACCGGCCGTAGGCAAGAGGAAACCTTCTGGTTTAGCACTCGTTCACGTAACGTGCAGCGTCAGGCGAGTACAAACCATAACTTCTCATGACATTTCAGGACAGGCCGGGTTAATACCGTCGATTTTGGTCTGTCAGCACATGAGATCGACGAGGAGCCGTGTGGCCAGCTTAAGCCTTACCAAGTACGCAGCCGGTTTACCTCTGGTAGTAAGGAACTTGATACACCAGGTGTTTAGTAAGCTGTCAATTTATATATCTTCCCAACAGGCCGTCCCAATAAGCGTCCTTGTCGGTGCACGACATGCTTATTGGCGAGGATCTGGCGACGTACTTCGTGGCGCCAGTCGCTTTACGCATTAGGTCCGGGGCAATTCTTCGGGACAATGATTCCGTCACTTGTTCCCTAAATGTTAGGGGACTATGATCGTCGTTGGAAGTACCAATGCCTGAATCCGCTTGCTACGTGACATCGTGACAACGCAGTTCGAGCGCAAAATTTCGAACTGAGCAGCCAGGCTAAGGTTTACTTTCCCCATGAACAACATGGTAGCAGTGGCCTCTAACCAGCAACTGACGAAGGTGCGCAAGGATTACTCGCGGGAAAGCATCTGACCTTTGTTCACAAAGGGATCCATCTGTGCATCCATCATTTCGCGGCTACGTGAAAACGATGGATCGGGTTCTTGTCTGACGATATAAAACCCATTCGGTACCACTATATCACGCCTGGTACACACACACTTAAGGTGCGGTCGAAGTCTCAAAATGTCGTTATTGCCTCGAAATTTGGCCCCAGCGAGTAAAGTTCTTCGGCATGGAATGCGGAGCTTGGACATCAACCGCAAGCTCAAGCAGTAGGTCGCGCAGAATGACTACAAGAACAGCCACCTAATCAGTCGTCTCCAATTCCATCTGGGCGTTATGTCTTTAAGACCCATACATACTCGGGCCTTTAATAGTTAAGTAGGCCAGCCGGTCGGGTGCAATTAAATTTTCATTTCTATTGAGCCGCGGCGCAAGTAGTCCCCGGATAACCAGACGCAGAGCTTACAATGAAAAATCAATCTTGTCCCGTACACTGAGATGTGACTCAGCTATGTATCGGTAAAGAAGACGGTGACAAGCGTAGAGGTCTTGCTTCATAGGATTTTGCGATCGAACTCACGCCCCATGTCAGGTTAATGAAGGTAGTCATATCAAGCTCTGGCCTGAGCTTGACGGAACGCTTAAAAGTGAATAAGTGTAACGGGCTTGAGGTGGATTACGATGGGTCTGAGCTTGGGTTGCTGACCGATTGTCACTTGAAGGGCCCTGGCCGGTTATGGCTCGAGCGCTGAGTGGACTCAAGTTCGCGGGCGGAAAATGCTATCGACTTGCGTAAACGATACTACCATCATTTTTACGGGAATATGTACCTGGTACCCAGATCTGGCGAATGTGGTACCGGGATGCCTTTTCCTAAGTAATAGGTAGTTAATTTGGGTCATCGGTTTATTGTAAACTGCTGGCAGCCGGTATGAGACGGTTATGATTAAGGACATGCGAGATGGCTGGTCGATTGTCGGGAAACTCCTGAGCGAAGCGTGCAGACTGGTTCTAATATTCAGTAAAGTAAAGGGGTTCTAGCGAACCAGCGACTGTGCCGTAAACTTCTAGCTATGTTTGCTTGAACCCCAGAAGACCGAGCGGGCATTACTGGGTCTGCCAACTACTAGCAAAAATTCTAAGGTGATTATTCAAACGACAAACTTATGGTTGCGGAAGTGTATTCATTAAATTGGAGAGGTTGGCAGGAGTATAATACGAATTAAGGACCCTATACATTAGGGATAGGTTCCGCCACAGAGTAGCCGAGGCCTCAAGTGTCCTGAGGACTTGAGATCAGGCGATGCGGCGATGGAAACTTTATAACAAGCACTATCCCATCCGTTCGCATTTGACCGGAGTCTTTATGAAAGGCTGCCAATCAGCCGGTGATTAGGTCCACTTTCCTTAAATCGTTCGTAAGATTAGCTGTTTATTATTCTACTTGCATAAGCTGTCTAAGGAGCGATCATACTTAGTTTTGGGTCACATGGTGGTTGGGGTATGTTATGCCGACAGTCAGCACTGGGTTAACGTGCAGTATACTAATGGATAAGTTGAGGGTTTGTGCGGCGAGCTACCTCTGAACCGCGTGGTAAGTGAACCGAACTATGGCTCGCTATGCCGAAGACTTGGAGCGCGTATTTTGACGTGCGTTTATCGAGTGGCCGTGCCGGTTCATTTCCACGATGAGGTCCTGGTATCGGGCACTATCCGAGAGTGTATGTTGTACTACAGCCGCCCACGCGCTTTCCCACGTAGAACCTTTCGGAACCGCCTGAACAGTAGTTTCTTAGATATACTGTTACATACTAGTTCGAGCTCAGCGATTGATCCATAGCATGGTACGTAAAGGTCGGGTTATTGCATCAGCTGACGATAGACAGAACGATTCAGAGTCGTTTAGCGTCGTGCGTTTTAATGATGTCCAACATTTAGGAAGGAATAACGGGTGGTTTCGCTCCTGCTTTTGGTGTGTCTCTGCCGCCAGATAGTCCGCTTGATAAGGCAGTACATCCTTCTAACTTTCAACTTGCGCGTCAAGATGGTCCACTATCATTTAGCGACCTCGTCGGATGCTCTGGAGCAATTCCCGGTATGGAATTAATACGTCTTAGGTCACGCCGACGGTGTACTGAGCATACTATGCGTACCTGCCCGCATTCGTACTTAACCACAGTAACGCTACATAGATAGATAAACGACGATATCGGCCTACGCTCAGCGTAGATGCAACCAGGCATACTAGTGGGGAGGTTACTGGATGCGTACAAACAAAGCGTAGCGCCCCAAATCCCCGAAGTTTCCAGTAAACCAACGTGCCGCTTCTCTGTATTGACCTGGGTCCGCCGTGGAGGTCTGTGTGAGACGTCACCGATCATAGGGGGAAAGATCTGCAATTGCCAGGTGCGAGGCACGACGTAGGCCCGGTAGGTGGTGTGAATAGGCATGGCACTCGAGGGAAAATGCGTGGCGGGGGTCTAGTCAGGGGATAGTTTCAAAATGAGGCTCCTGGACCGGCATGTCCTAAGGCGAAGTAGCCCGTAAAAGGCGCCCCCGAACAGGCTGAAAACTTCATTAGACGCAATTCCTGACCACAGGGAAATGCTCGTGATGGAACATGAAGCAGTCCGGCCGACGAATCGTTTGAACTTACAAACGTGACTGCCTTGGCTCCGGAGAAGTTCGCTCGGCGCACTAGGCTCGTGCGCTGACCCTTAGGGGAGTACAGCTCCGCGGTATGACGGAAATCTAAACCGGGCATTTCTCCTTTGTAGACGCACGCGTCTCTCCCGAGAAGGGCTGTGCCAACCGATGAGGTGCGATTTAGCAAACCGTGTATGCACCAAAATCCGTGTGCGCGACAAGATCCCCTCTGAACGTAGCACATTGGTGTGCGAAAATACAATAACTAAAAGGCATTAATGCAGGCCGCAATACCGACGCAAAGGGACGGACGTTAGTTCAGTGAAGTGTCGATACTTATATCTCAAGAGCTTCGTTGGACATATGTGATATCAAGATCGCGATTGACATGCTTACTTTAAGCGCCCTAGTTTACCAAAATTCGGTACTCCTAATTTTCACGCTGGAACTGAGTAATCACTGATAATTGGCATCAACGGGTTAGCCAGCGTATGCACGTGCAACATGGCCGATCGCCATCGGAGGCCCAGAAAGTAGGTATTATCCTCCTCTCACAGGCCAGGTTGAAGGCGGACATAAGTGCCACCGTTCTACAATTCGTCCTTGGAGTGTGTTGGAAAATCGGTTGACAGAGAACTTTAACTTAAATGGAGGCTTCTTCCATTCCCAGCCACATCATTTCATATGCTCTAAACGAGTTGCAGGCCTAACTCCTTTTAATGATGCAAGACTCTAAGTACGCACCATTGTTCTAACGAAAGCTTCCTGCGACGGTCGAATCAAAGCTACAAGTTTGAAATTTTGTAGTAACTAATCGGAGCTTGCACTCGTTCCTCTGTAATATTACAACACATCCAACTCGTCGGCACTCTGTCCCGCGTGGTCGAGCGCTATATAGCTTTAGACGAGCAGACAAAGGCGGATGTGTCCACCTACATGGGGCGGGCAACTCATGTGGCCTATCAAATTGACCCTACCAGCCTTGGGAGTTCTCGGTCGACGGGCTCGAATAAGTCATTTGCTGAGGTACGGTAGCCAGGGGTTTCGCGAGCCCCGTCCACAGTGGGGACGAATGGCTCTCGTGGTAGCGGCCCGAGATAGCTTAAAGGCCAACCGTCAGGGCGCACATGGCCTAGTTGTCTCCTATACGCTAGTGTATTACCGGAGCGGCTCCGTGTCGTTGAGTACTTATTCGCGAAAACGCCTTAATACCATTCGGGCACTACATGACTGATTGACCAGTAATTTAGTACGTTCCCTGCAAGCCTTCCTTTTAGATGACGAAGGCTCACAGGAAGGATTTTCATAAGTGTCGGGATTTGCCTAAGTAGCAAATATTCGTGGCTCAGTCCTTGGTTCAGTCATACCACAAGCGTTATATGCTACTAGGGGACCGCTATTGTCATATCCGCCATGCAATGAGAGACTTTTCGCGCGTCCTGCTAATCCCGATATCCATTTCGGAGGCCCCCACATGACAAACCCCAGTGGCATCAGTTCGGTGTCAGTCGCAAAATTATGGGTGTAAAGGACCGGCTATGGGGGAGGGATTTTAAATTATTCCAATGCCCTATGGAGAAAACACATTCGGAACTGTGGTCATTGGTCAAAGTACCAATAGTGGTACGCTGTGCTGACAGGGTTGGGGAACAGTGTGCTAAGAGCCATGTTTAGTTGTTCCAGGCGGGGCCTACACCTTTGCCGGAAACCAAACCCCCACACCTTATTGCGTCCAGAACCTGACGGCGTCAGGAATTTGTCAAGATCTCACAACAGAAGTGCACACGCTAAAATTCAGGCCGGGTGATGGAATGCCAGGGTCAATGAGAACTGCGTCTGGACTACAGACCAAGGCAGAGTACACTGAGCTTGCGCGTGGCACAGAAAGAGCGTTAGTCAGAGGGTGAGACATGGGTTCACTTACTGAAATGTAACTCGAAATTCTTGCGTAGAACCGCTAATCTTGGTTGGAATTACCTTCCCAGGCATAAGTCTGTTTGGACTTCACTGTTCCCCTACCCCTGAAGACCCATGCCGAAACCATTGCTGGGAGGATAAGGAAGGCTACTATGGAATTTGCGACTTACTACCTTCTTCTTTCCAAAGCGCCAGGGATAGCAGCGTATCCGTTAACCAAAACAAAGCGTTCGACCTTTGGTCCGGCCAGCATACGGGCTCCGTGTACCGCGACACCTCAATGACGTTGCCCACTAAGTAAAACAAGAAGGAATCGCCGAGTACCGCTAATGTCTATGTTATTTCAAAGCCTCTTACACTATCTCCTCGTCCGACATGTGCCATAAATCGTTTTGACGCCCTAGTGGATTGCTTTATTAGTGTCAGTAGTCTCACCTATAGACGTACAAGGATACTAAAGAGATATGTTATCACATTTTCGACTGGTCCTGAAGAGTTGCAGAAGACGGTCCTCCATAAAATTCGTCAGGGCTCCTGATCAGCACGACGTGTAATTTTTCCAACAGACTCTACGGCCTTGCTCCGGGAACCCAAGATGTTTCTCACTCCACACTCCATGCACGTAGAAGCGACCCCCACGGGGCGAGCCACAACCTGTTCTGCTCCGAAGGACACACGTCTTGTCAGTCGCCGTCTCGTAGTACTTAGCGAAGTCGGTGTGTTACGCTACGTTATGAAACATTTATGCCTAAACCTTAAGACTCCTCAGCGCGTGGAATCAATCCATGTGTTAAGCTTGAACCCCTAGACTGGTATACCGTTTTCGAAAAGGTCGTTCACATTAACTGGAGTGGGCTTTGGACCGAGATTCGAGCTTCACGTAGCCACCTGACAACGAGCTGCAAAAACCAAGCATGATGTTTTGGATTGACAGGGCTTAACTGCAACGACAATTCAGGTGACTCTAAACATGCGGCGGGGATAAAAAGGGGCGATGGTTAGAATGGCATGTCCACTATGGGGTGCATGGAAGCAGAAGGAGTCGATGATTAAGACCTATCGAAGTAGGACTTGTGGAGCGTCCCACCAATCTATGCAGACGTTCTATTTGACATGCTGCCTGATGCGCATTGGCTGAATCTTACATGGCTGCGGTTGACCGCATCGTATGGGATGGGAACCGATAAGAGTAAGACATTACTGGGGGCACTGCTTTTAGTTTCAGCGCGCCCCCCAATCGGGGCAACCCCATAAATGGGCGTTGTATATTTGGCCCGAATATCCAGCTGTTAGATGTATGGCCGATACGACATCAGGGCACTTAATCACCAGAAAATATACGTCTCCGGCGAGTGTCACACGCAAGTCGTAACAACACCGCAGTTAAGTGCTAGAGCACCATTTTGGGAACGTATGGCTAAATTCGAGCCGGAGTCCTAAGTCCCCTTTATGGACTTAATGGGGATATCGATGCTTTAGAATGCGGCTAGTAGCTAAGAACGACCATCAGGGGATATGGGATATACCAGTCGACCCAGCGAACGTGTCCTGCTATTAGACGTCCTTAGTGCGCATCACGCTAAAACTACGCACAATCCAGGCTGCTACAACCTCACCTATCATGCTGTATAGAGTATCGACTAGCCTCCTTCGTCAGCAGGAGCCTCTTAGGCACGCTGGACTGTAACAATTCCAGAATATAAGCAGTATGATGGAATTCATGCAGTATTCCAACCTAGGGCCGAACCACTAAAGAACTGGTGACTTCTCCACTTAAACGGAGAGTGGGCACAAAAACGTAACCATGCGGAATTTGACTGCGCTTCCAAGCTAGGACAATAGCCCAGTAGTCCACGAGCTTGGTCGCTTAACAACGCGGAGATCGGCTGAGCATGTTCCGGCTAACTTAATGGGCACGTAGCCGTTGATCTGCTTTAGATTTGGGACCTGACACAATTCCCATCATGACATTAGTTTGCAGAAGTCGCCTCATGGTTCTGGTCGAGGGTAATAGCCGCGTTTACTTCCCCTTATCTCCGGTAAGGTATAGTGCTCAGTTTCCTGCCTTATTAGGATTGAAGACCTGGTTTGGGCATCAGTTACGTCATAGCCATACGTTCTCAAGGAAACGCGTTCGCTCGATACGGCGCTGTAGAGCTTGTGCCTCTCGGTTGACTCCTAGCGATCTGCTGGACCCCTCGTGTAACGTACGTGCGAGTGAGCGTCTCTACTAAGGGCTGTCGTTACTAATTTTGGTTCTACAATGATTACAAGACCGCATGTACAAGCTAACCGCAATGAAAGCAGATGTGAATACCTAGGAGGGCTCGAAACCCAATGGCCGCCCAGTGAAAGCGGTGCAGTATACTGCCTAGGCCCAGCACATTCTTACTGCATCTCAATTTTACTAGTCAATGTAAGGAGGTTAGGGACATAGAGCCTGAAACGGAATCGACCCCCCGCCGAGTGCCTTTTAAACTTTATGGACCGGTAATTCAGAAAACTCAGCGGAAGTCCAATCGAAGGCTTTAAACTGATTAGAAATTATTCACCTACTGACCGGATATATGCCGTACCCAATTGAACAATGCAAGGCTCGCCCGGTTCTAAGCTACGCGCGCCAGAGAATTTAAGTGGGCGATTACGTAATGCACTCTCAATCAGCCATGAATGGTATAAACTAACTTGTACAAGGATAAGGGCTCCGTTAGAGGCTACAGCAGTCCTCCTGCGAGTTTTAATGACTTGAAAGGCACATCTAATGATGGAGGCGCAAGGATTGAGCTTACTAGGGGTTTAGTCCGCTCGTAGAATGGCTCCCGAGTATAGGTCCAGATGCTAATCATGATTCGACACAGCAGTATTGGGGCGTGGGTATGCACTCCCGTTTTTTCAAGGAAGTTAGATTGTCTCACTCGTGTAGGCGGTTCCCTTGGGTACCAGGCCCAGAAGCCTTTTACTTGCTTGTGCAGAATAGATAGGTAACCTATCTTCATATGACCCACGTAGGGTGGATTTTTTTGACCGCAAGGGCCCACAAGCATGTAAATGTGTGGATATCTTACTCTTGATGTCTTCGGTGCGGAGTGAGCACCTCCTTAACGACACGTTTATGATAGCAAACATGGCAAGCTCACGCAGGTCCGACTTCATACTATGGCGGCGAAACTCAAGATATACGCGTAGGATCTAAAAGATCTTCACAGGGTAGTTTGGGCTCGTAGGTGAGAAGAAGTTCGAGACTAAAAACCCCCACTGCGATAGGCAATCCAAAACTGTGATCTTTTTGCTGGTCAATGCCCCGTCGATCTTTATCGTGAGCCTAACTATCCACACTAGCTATAGACCCACCAGAAAGGCGCTGCTATCTTTCCGGTAAGTTTCATTTCGAGCAGCCGATCAGTAATGCAAGAAAGCCCACGTTAATGAGAACCTGATCTAAAGTCCAGAGTGTTCCAACTGATCGGATTTCATGTAGAATAATGAGCTTATGTACCTCCTACGCTCGAAATTATAAACGACAATTGCGAAAGCGCCGGCTGAAGTCAGGGGGAAACAGACCTCCCACTACAAAAAAGCCTGAGGTCTCAGTTCTCACACCCGCATACAGGAGGGAATTTAGCTTTTCCCAAGAAGTCCTACGGTAGAGCTATGTGGCGAGTATTATATAATAGGTGCAGTTACGGATGCAGGCACCACTATGCGTCTTACAGTAAACTGAGGCAAACCATCTGAGCTGTACGGTCACCAAATGTAATAAGAGGGCCCGCTGGCGATTATCGTTTAGTGGCCGGCATCTCTACTGCCTACCGACTTACACAGAAAGAAGCAATGAATTGTTACGCCGCATTGGACCCATTTCCACCTAATCCATGAACCTCAGCACAACGTTTGCTGTATCAATGCCTTAGACTGCGAAATTCCTAGTGCTTCTCTAATCCCCTTAACTATAACCACGCAACGGGTGGAGAACCATGCATAAACTGCTGGCACGAGTTAAGCGCAGATAGGCCGGTATGACCACAGACCGAAAGCTGAAACTTAGACAGGGGATATTGCTTCAGAACTGGGGTCACGTCCACATAAACGCTAGTCGTATGCCGCCGCGCGTGCACAACTCAGAAATACCATGCGACCCAACAGAAAGCGCGCTTCGCAGGCGGTCATTCAGCCGGATGGGCACTCCGACATTAATAGATTGCTTGGTCGACTCAAAGATTCGACGACTTGCATATATGACCGCGCTACATCAGTTGTCACCGCTAAGAAAATTAAGTTCGCGAGTGCTGCGGCAGTACGCACCAGCGACCCTATAAGGAGCCACACTATTCCGCAGTGTTCCTTAGTGCAATGAATTTAACGCTCTCCAGTCTTCTACGGTAGTGTATACTATTGCCTGACTAACGATGCGTCTTTAATCAATAAGGCCTTAACGGGCTCGGGATTAGAGTGGGGGGCCGAGCGCGATTAAGAACGATGATCCACCTGGATGGCGAGACTGTGCATAACGCAGCTCTATCGAAAAACGGACTTGTTCCGCCAACGTTGTGCGCGACATTTGGCTACAAAACAGATCCCCGATCCCAGAACCCGGAGCGCCTAAATGCCATTATCGACGGCGGTGCCCTATGGGATAGACCCCAATAAGGTATCGCCAGGATTCCACGTGTCACCGCCTAGGTGCTACTGTCTCATGCGATCCATGAGCGAAGCGATGTCGTCTCAGATGATCAAATAGCAGATTAATGGGCTTTGGGATTCCTAGCATGGCTGGGAGCCCACGGTTTCCTTGCGCATGTGTAAGGGATATAGCTGCCTGAGGTACAATAATTAAGGCGGCCTGGAGGGATGTCTGATGCCGATGTTCTTTGCGACGCTTACAGGATCATGCCAAGGGATACCGTAAATGCATGGCTCACAACGGTCGTTCGATGATAGATCCTGTCGCCTGGAGTTCGGCGTCAAACCTGTGAATGTTGTAGCAGCTAGCGCGTTTAAAGCCCCCATATTCAAAGGGGAATGTGTTCCTCGGGCCACCGTGAGCTCGTGATTCCTCGGTCAGATTGATTAGACGGGCTCACGAGATGTACTGGCTACCCGCATCTGAAACGGCGGAACCGTCGTTATGAAGACTTAATCCCTACAAGTCACCGGTCCCACATCACGACAGCAGCTCAGTCGTGTGGCGGTTACAGCTTCAGAAACTGCACACAAGTTAGGCGGTAACCAGGTAGAGGTTTTATGTGGGACTGCTATTTAAGCAACACACAGGTGGCTCTTTCTAATGTCGGATATCAAACATTACTCACGTCAGAGAGCGCAGCGATCCTATTTAACTTCTTGACAACAGGCTGAGTCACCGAAATTGGTGCCAAGGGAAAGGGAAGGGAATAGGCTTCCTACTGATGTTTGTACATACGAACAATTGCACAAGCAGATAAGAAGGTGTCCTGGCCGAGTGTAACCGACTAAGTTAGCGTGGGGCCCGCGCCGCAGGCCTACGGTGCAAGCTGTTCATACGCACTAATTCTTGACGCTTTTAATTCGCGGGCATCGGATCCTCTCCGGGAATAACAATTATCAGGAAGCCATTGTGCGGGATTGCCTTGTCCACAAACTATTCATTAACATGAAACCGCTGGCCCGTAACCGAGCGGTTCTTGTGCGCTTTACTGCCCGTCTAAAGCTCCGAGATGAGCAAAGGTTGAGTAAACAATCCTAAGACGTAAAATTACCCAAGACCGGATTGTCTGAGTAGTTGCTCGGCCGAGGCACCCTGTACTGTCGACTCCGTAATAGAGGTAACTAACCCAGCAGATGAGTTACTTGCAGCCTGCGGTTTCTAGTTGTCGGTACGCGTGTAGGACACGAAAGGCTTGGTTAGAGGGTTCCAACACATTCGACACGAGCAGAGAGGTAGCCTGCCTTAAACGCCTGATCGACGGTGGAAGAAGGATGGGCCTCGTGACTTTGATTTCGGTTTAGTCTGAGCATGTGGAGAGACACCCTCAAAAATCTTATGATCTTAAACGAATTACCGCCCTGAGAATATTGAGCGAGCAATACTATGGGGCGCACTCGGATTGTGCACATCTAAGGGGACTCCTATAGGCTCGATGGCGGGTCTTTTATGCCGCTACCGGTAGAAAAATCGCGGGTTCGATCCGCGGCAAGGGGAACAGACGATAGGTCCCGTAAATAAAGTTATTGCCGTTTCAGTGCCAATAACTCGATTTCAGTGTAAAGGGTGCGAGACTGATACGCCAACTCTCTGTCGCAAGTTTGGTCAGGGACTATTTGGCGACTGTTCAACCATCCATTCAACGGAGCACAGAAACTGGTGGTCGCCGAGAGTTTGGGAGATCCATTTAGTATTTCGTGTTCCAATTTAGATTGGGAAGAGGTGCGGCCTCCTTGTGAATCGCCCCAGATGGACGGCGAGTCGCGTGCGTGTTGTGACGGGAGCAAGCTTGGTACGTTTCGAATACTTTGATTCCTCCGGATCGCTATGAACGGACAATCCTGGAGGTGATCATATGCTGCTTCTAACTGACGACTTATTGGAAGCGTTACTGATTGAGGCTGCCTTCGGGGCTGCGATCGGGTTGGGGAAAGGATGACCCGTTACTTATACGGTCTGTCGGACGACCACTCACGTTCGTGTCTATCGGGTACGTGACGGTATGTGCGCTCAGAAGGCGTGCGCCAATACCGGCGCGACACACTTAGTACCACCGGTTTTCGGTAGAGTTACTTATACCATTTCACGCGCGGATCCGCGTCCTGTCGAACGGCGTGCCAGATGGCCCATCATAATACGTTGTGGCGAAGCTATAATAGGTCGTAACAAGTGTTTTTTAGACGGGGTGTGTTACTTAAAGCGCCTGGTACCCAAGGGGTGTAGAATACATTGGTTACCCGGAAGCCGGCCTCGTTATGAGTTCCCCGAGAGATTCAGATCAGTTTGGGAGTGGCAACTGCGAAAATACGTTATGTGGCTTAATGTGGCTCCGCGGGGGGTCATGGGTGAGAACCATCGTCAAACCGGACAGATTCATGCGGAGCGCGCTTCGTCCCCCTTATCCTGATATCTTAAGCACGCCCGGTCTTAGGTTTCGGGAACGCCGCATGGATTATAACCGTCCGAGCTATAATCGAAAGCAGCCTGAGTTGCGTTGTTAGGAAACAGTAGGCGAGAATATAAATGGGGGATAAGCGGCACCAGCCTCCTACCTGGCGCAAACTTACGGAGGGCGATAACGTGCTCGTAGTTACTAGTACTTTTGGGAGTAGCTATATCTGTTATCAGAAATACGTTTCTTTTAAAACCTCGCGTGACGTGCGGTCTTTTCATAGGTCTGTCTTGTTCAACCACGATCACCTTAGTACTTTAGGGCTCCTCTCTGCGTGCTTTTTTGGGGGACAGGCCGCACATTTTCTGCGGGTTGATCGACGCGAGGCAAATGTTCCCCTACAAGCGAAGTGATACACTTTACTACCTCTACGAACATCTTGGTTAGGCGTCGACGCTGTCGGATAGCAAGATCTGCACTTACACTCCGACCTTACCTCGTTGACCTTCTGAATCATTTGTGCTTAAGAT